>NC_142779.1:4740000-4920000 GCF_988280905.1 Pimephales promelas | reverse complement strand
AGAACACACTGATCTCACATTATTTCAACTGCTGCTGAGATTTTATGTATATATTATGGCTGAAAAGTGTAAGGCTTTTTAATTAGCCAAATTAAAGACATTAATCAGATGCTGTGTTAAAAAAAAAAGCAAAATGCATATATCATAGTCTTTACTGTAACTGATCTTCAGACTGAATTAGGGCCTGTAAAGTAAGCGATTATGCTTGAGGATACATAAAAATACAAATAATAATAATGATATTAAGTCACTGTGGTCATCAAGTTATTTGGCCTCTTTTCCAACATGAACGAATTGTGTAATTAATATAGTTAATTTAATTACCAGAATAACACAATATTAATGGAAATGAATATGTAAAAATATTACATTTACATGTAAAATCAATAACAACAATTACTGAGTTTTGAATTTACTCAATTTCCACAGACATGTTCACAATATTGGATATTGCTTCTCTGATGCACTGCACCACTCTTAGAATGACAAAAAGTTTAAAAAGTATTTTTTTTAAGCTGGTTTAAAATACTTGTATTCAGACTTTTAAGATGAATAAAAAGCCTAAATCAAACTGTTCATCATATAAAGTGATCATGTCTTTTCAGAAAATGTGGACTAAGCCTCTTGTTTTATGGGTTACTTTTACGAACTCTTTATGAAACTTTTGAAGAATCAACTGCTTATACTGTCAATAGAGGGATAGAAATTTTATTAAAATCATCTTTATTTGTGTTCCGAAGATGAACGAAAGTCTTACGGGTTTGGAACGACATCGGGGTGTGTAAATGATGACAGAATTATAATTTTTGGGCGAACTATCCCTTTAAACCTATTCAGCACTTCAGACATTTGGCTTGATATTAACTGATTTATATCACTGAGCACACATCAAGTCTGTAATGATGAGCTTCTGATGCCAATAGTAATGAGGATCTCTGTGGTCCAGTCACACATCCACACCCCTTCTCTCTCTCAGGCTCTCTGCTCATTACTACATCCTTACGACGTGATTTTACACCGCTAGCTTGCTATCCTGATGCCCCCAACATATTAAACCGAGTATTTGAGATGGAGAAGGAGTGTGTTGATAATTAGAGCAAGTGTAAACACCCATCAATACATGTCCTCCATGTTTCACAAGCACTTTCTGCACAGCTCTCCCCAAATAATCAAGAGCAACCCGCCATGAAATGAAGGGAGTCCCTCCTAAGAAATATTTGTTTTTTATTTGGAAGTAGCATGGATAATGCAATTAAAACCAGAACTTCAGCGTGCAGATTGTGAAATGGTGCATTCTGATAAAGATCTTCTTATTTTAATTAGCTAGTTACGATGAGCATTTGAATGAAATGTAATCCTTGGATGACTTTTCTGGCAACGTCAGAAACTCTGAGTAAACCTTCCCATATTTCATTGCCAAAAAGCAGAGTGTGTATCGCAGAACATTGTTTAATTTAAAGCATGTGCAGATCAATTACTCCTTAATTTTGGAGCCAATTTCCCTTTTAGAGAACAATAAGATATTCGGAGGTCAAGTTAATGAAGATAGAGATAATTAATTTTTCTTTACCTTCCCATATTTAATTGCCAAAGATAGAGTTACATATAGCTAGATGAATCCTGGGTATGCAAAAAAGTCTCTTAAACAGGCTATATTATACATTTTTTGTTGTTGTTTTTTCACAAAGGAATTTTTTTTCACGCTTTAAACAAGGGGTATACATCCAACGCACAATACAACACGCTTCAGTTATGGGTAGGTTTAGGTCTGGTGTAGGGTTAGGTTAGACCACTAGGAGGCGCCTTCTGGCCCACATATACATTTGTCTCATATTGACGCTAAAGGATGCCATGTGCGTTGGATGTAGACGAAATGTCAAAAGCGTCAGTATATGATGCCTTGGGATGAGAACGGGCTGAAATGTTACAATTCTTGTTTGGTGTATTGGGATAATCATAACAACATGAACTTTACTTACTCATCACACCTTACCATCACCGGTCCGCCTAACAAATGTACATGTCATTAAAATGTTAATGTTGGTAGACTTTAGTTAATGTTATAATATCAGGAAGATTTGAATTCTGAAAGTTACAGTGTGTTTGCATGCTACAATTAATTTGTACCAGGAAAATGTTATTTCTCAGAATATGACACCTTTAATTTAAGTCATAACATCAGTTTTCTTAAATAGCTAAAACTATTCAAATCATTATCATTAATTTAAATAAAGCTGAAATAAATAAAATATATACAGTTAGATGAGTAAACTTAAACAAACAAATATTGTTTAGGCGACTAAGATAAAATTCATGTTAAGTTGAGGTACTAAAATGGAAATAAAAATACATTATAGCTAAATGGAAATATTAAAAAAACACTTATGAAAAGTTCAAACCCCCATAGTTAAAATGAAAATAAAAGCATATTCATAACATTACTGAATTATGTAAGGGTAGGCTATAAACTAAAATAACACTGAATAGCATCTGGGAAGAAACATCTAGAGGTTAGAGTCCACATTGCAGCCAGTTTATTTAAATGACTTCTATACAGGTAGATTAAGGGCATTGCTGCGTTAACATCTAGCACACCATAATGGATATGCCTGATTAATTCTTGTTAATAATCACATTATCCCAGCTCTAAAGATGATCATTTTCCTCCCGGGTTTTATCGGTGTTTAAGCTTCAGTCTATCTACGAACAATTCCACTTTATTTGTTTAATTTTTTTAATTGGAACGGGAAGAGAGCAGGTGGTTGGTGCCATACCCTATCTGCGTGGAAAAGTTGCTCCGCCCATTGATGATTTAATATCCAAAAGCATTTGCCGGTCATAAGTTAACAATGCAGAGGAGTTTATCACACAAAGAGACATAATCACGAATAGAACAAAAACGGCATGCCATGTACACTGGCGCCATCTTGAATCATCCGTTGAGATAAAAACGCATGGTGTTAACTTAATTAGTACGATGACAGGTGTAAAAAAAACAAAAAAAAAAACAGTAGCCTATAATGGTTTGTTGACATTTTCACTGACAAACACCAGTTCCATATTTTCACCTTTAGGATATGTGTTGAGTTGTGAGCCAAACCATTTAACACACTGATAAACCACACAGTTTTCCTGTCTATCAAATGGTTTCTGGTTCATGATTACAGCCAGACAGAATGTAACTCAACTTGCTTTTCAGCTTCCCCATTTATGCTCCATTTAATGACTAATTATTTGTATAATCTCTTATTAAATATTAAATATGTATAATTAAATGTGTACAACCTCAGTTTTACAGGTTGTATTGTACTGACTTGGAAAATTAATGAGGATTTCATGCTTACATCATGTAGGTGGATGCTTGGTTACAGTCACAGCAGAGTACTTGTTAGAACTAAAATGCATGTTTCTGTACTATTTACCAAAAACAAAAATCTAAATTCAGGTTCTCAATTATTTCTCCTAGACAGCAATGAGAGAAAAGGAGAGCAAATGGAGACTGCCACATGCCTCCTAGTCAGATATTTCTCTTGAGAAAAAAAAAAAAAGCATCTCTTCTGGATCTGAGCAGTGTCTCAAAGTGAGCTCGGTGGATCTCAACATATCTCAACAGTGTCTCAAAGTGAGATAGTGGAATGAGCCCTCAAGGTGAAGTCAGATTGCGCACCTAATATAGGCCAAAGTAATAGCCTGTACTATCCAATTATTAATTGTTTGTTTGGATACAGGGAGCCCTTACTTGAAAACACACCAACAGTCGGTCCGACCTCCTCCAAGAAGAGGACCTCTCAAGGTAAATACAGAACAGAGCACATGGAGCCTCTCTTCTTCTGTCGACACATGTGGTGGAGGATGAAATGCCTACAAGACTGTAGACCATATCATACTGGGCACGTAGCTTTGGGCTAGGGCTCCCATACTGGGCACCTTAGGCACATAGCAAGGTCTCGGATGCAATATGACCTTAACTCCAAACACGCTGGCAATACTGCCAGGGCCAGATCTCCCACCCTCTTAAAGGGTTAGTTCACCCAAAAATGGAAATTAAGTCATTAATTACTCACCCCCATGCTGTACCAACCCCGTAAGACCTTCGTTCATCTTCGGAACACAAATAAAGATATTTTTGATTGAATCTGAGAGCTAGATCAGTCCTACACAGACTGCCTAAGGGACTGGCTCTTGACGGCCCATAAAGTCATTAAAGAAAAGGTTTAAATATTCCATGTGCCTACAGCGGCTCAATTATAAGTTTATCAAGCGACGAGACTACTTTTTGTGCGAAAAAAACATAAATAACGACTTTATTCCACTATTCCATTACTTCCTTATGGGCGCATGCGCGAGAACTGAGACGAGGACGTTCTCATTCGTCTACTTCTTGTTACCGGCTGCTCCGCTTAGGAGTTTTACCGCCCCCTACCGTATAAGATGATGTGCTGATATAGCTGGAAGCGCAAAACTTTCTGTTTACAAGCAGAGGAAGATGCGCGCTGTACATACGCTTTTCAATTAGCGTATTTTCCGCACTATAAGGTGCACTTAAAAGCCTTTAATCTTCTCAAAAAACGACAGTGTTCCTTATAATCCGGAGCGCCTTATATATGGATCATCATTTTATACGGTAGGTGGCGGTAAAACTCCTAAGCGGTGAGCAGCCGGTAACAAGAAGTAGACGAATGAGAACGTCCTCGTCTCAGTTCTCGCGCATGCGCCCATAAGGAAGTAATAGAATAGTGAAATAAAGTCGTTATTTATGTTTTTTTCGCACAAAAAGTAGTCTCGTCGCTTGATAAACTTATAATTGAGCCGCTGTAGGCACATGGAATATTTAAACCTTTTCTTTAATGACTTTATGGGCCGTCAAGAGCCAGTCCCTTAGGCATTCTATGTAGGACTGATCTAGCTCTCAGATTCAATCAAAAATATCTTTATTTGTGTTCCGAAGATTAACGAAGGTCTTACGGGGTTGGAACAGCATGGGGGTGAGTAATTAATGACTTAATTTTCATTTTTGGGTGAACTAACCCTTTAAGTGAGATAATAGCTAGGAAAAAGCCATCTTTAGCTGATGCCGACTAAAGTGGTTTGAAGAGGGCCATGGATAACTCTTCAAGAACCACCGCCAGATCAGATTATCTTTCTGGTCTAGCTTGATCCGCTTGCGCTTTGGTCAAAGAAGCAACAAAACGTCCTTACACGGCGCAAGCCATTGAAATGAATGGGTTTCAGAGCGCAGCGCGAGGCCGTTTAGTGCCGCACACACTTGTTTCGGCTTGCGAACCGTTCAAATAGTAACGTTACGTTTTGAGTGGATGACGAGCGCGAGACGCCAAAATGGATGCCCTAAGATTCTGAATGGAAAGTTTACTTTTAAAAAGTGGCCAAATTTTTTTCCTAAATGTATCTCTATTCTCATTCTTGTATGATTTGGGTTGTTTATTGATTAAAAAAAATAAAAATCATAATCTCAAAAAAAAAAAAAAAAATTGCCAAATTGTCCCATTGACAAGACCAAGTGATCTTACACAGATGATGTTACAATGTGTGAGAGATTATTTATATATGTTAGTGTGAAATTGAACACTATTCCAATGTTATTTTCAATAATAATAAAAAAAAACAAACATTTGCACTAAACAAGCCAATCCACTTTCCCATGTTGATAAGAGCATTAAAATGAGAAAAAATAATTTCTGCGCCCTCAATGCGCACTTTTGCTGAGCCCTCACTGATGAAGCTCTTCAGCACACTTCTTTTCAACAGTCAAAGCGGGGTTACGGTTTTGCACGTCGTGCAGAATAACCCTAAAGGCACCAAGGTGGCGGTGCCACTGGCTTTTATATATATATATATATATATATATATATTAGGGGTGGCACGGTACATGAAAAAACACCCGAACCGTTCGGTTCGCTTGTCTCGGTTCGGAGCGTGTGTGCGTCTCACGGTTCGACGCATGCGCAATGTAACCTCGTGCCCGTATGTGACGTGTGTTTTCTTTTCGCGCGACATAAGCTTGTTCGACTTGGACCGGCGCTGCACAGAGCGACCGGTGAATAACATAACACTAGAGCGGGAACGACGGCTCCGTCACTCACTTTCGCGGTATTTGATGTCATTACCGATTGCTCTGTGCAGCGCCGGTTCAAGTTAGTAAACAAGCCAGTAAAAGTGGAGTATGGAGCGCTGCAGGTCACGGCACGCGGAGAAATGGCAAGTGGGAGAGATGAGGGAGTTGGAGGATGCGCCAGCGTCCTATAAGTCTATAAGTCCGGTGTGTGGGGACATTTTTGATTTCATGTTAAGGTATTTTAATATAACGTTACAGTGGCACTTTGTTTAGATAAGAGCTTCAGTCAAATGTTTCCAAATCCTGCACTTTAATTTAAACTGAAAAAAAGGTACCCTCACTTTTTGGGAATAGAAGCATTGTTGATACTGTTTTTTGTGTTGAGGTTGAACTTTTCACTTTATGTTTATGGCCTTTGCTATTTCTATAGCCTAATTATAGGCAATAAGGTTTCATGTATATTGACTTATTCATGAAAGACAGTGTAGTTCCTCTTTTTTTCTTTTAAAAGATAGAATTTTTGTAAGAGCTACAAAAGTTGTCAGTTCATAAATGCAAGTTAATTTCTTTGTGTAAATAAGATTTGTGTGATAAAAATGCACAAGTTCTTGTAGAGATAGTGATACACATTCTCCTTTTTTTTGCCAAATAAACTAAAAGCATGTCAATTTCTTCTCTCTTGCTGTATCTAAATCTCACCTAGCTTTCCTCTGAGATAGTCCCAAAATGTGCTTAAAGTCAAAGAGTCAAATTCAGTTTGTGCATGATTGCATGAATATAATTTTTTTTATACTGTATCCTAAAGTGTGGATAATTAAGCTATATATCACATGCTGAAGTACATTTCTGAAGTGTTAAAGATTAAAAGAAAAAAATAACAAGAACCGTACAGAACCGAAAACCGTGACACTAAAACCGTGATACAAACCGAACCGTCGGTTTCGTGAACCGTGCCACCCCTAATATATATATATATATATATATATATATATATATATATATATAGCTGCAAGCAGCGATTGCGGGCCAAAGCCGGAAAGCCGGCAGTACCGTCACCCCGGGGCCTTTGCCACCAGCTTGGGCCCGCAATCGCTGCTCGCAGCTATATTTAAATAATTGTTTTAGATGCTTGATCAATACAATAGTTCTCTCTCGTTCCCCTAAAATAAACCTTGTTGTCAAGTCTCGTCATGCAAGTTTGTGATTGTTGTGACATACTTTTGTGAGCTGGTCAGTAATGAGGATTTTCTTTTGCAATGCCTCATAAAATGAAGTGTTCTTCAGTGATCAGAGAGAATCGTTTAACGTTCGTCACTTTCCTTCATCCAGCTGTACTCATCGACTCTTCGCTTTATCACCGCTCGTTTCTCATCAGCACTTTCCCATGGTCCTTCGACTGACCGTCAGCGGGGACTTCTGCAGAAACAGCCCTCTATCATCTGCTCTCAGCTGGTGCTGATGCCTCTGATCGGAGCTTTGAAAGGTGTTACCGTAGTAACCACACTTCCTCAGCAGTGCACCGCTAAAGGCTGCTGATTGATGCTTCAGAATCGTGACTGTCTGTGTTCAGCAGCTAGCGTCTTTTCAGAATGTAAAGAGTTGATTAATGACTAGTTGGCTAGATTATTTAGATGTTTGTTTTGCTTTCGATATTTTTAGCACTGGAGTTTAAGGAGCATGTAGTTAGAGGCAGCTTCTCATATATGATTGTAACATGCTGACAACAATGTGGCAGACTCTTAGCAATGGTAAACTCTTTCTGTGAAGTTGCGCCTGTAAATTAATTCCCTTTAAAACACCAACCACTTCAACCAACAAACAAAAGAAATTACGTGAAATTTTGGACTTCCGATCACCTGTCATTAATGTTCTCCTTATTATCCATTATCCTTAATTTATTTATTTAGTTGGGAACAAATAGAGATTTACACAGATGAGAGACAAAACATTATGACCACCTGCCTAATATACAGCTCCACATGCTGCCAAAACATTGCAGAGTCTACAAGAGCCCTGTGGTTTTTGGCACTAAGATGTTAGCAGTAGATCCTTTAAGTCCTATAGTTAGCGAGGTGAAGCCACCGTGGATCGAACTTGTTTGTCCAGCACATCCCACAGATGCTCAATTGGATTGAGATCTGGGGAATTCGGAGGCTAGAGCAACACCTTGAGCTCTTCATCATGTCCCTCAAACCATTTCTGAACAGTGTGCAAGGTGCATTACCTTGCTGAAGGAACTTGTTGGGAAAACTGGACACTCTTCATCCATATGATCACTGACCGGTTATATGCATGTCTTATAATTATAGATGTTATCTCTCACTGGTGGATTAATAAATGATAATATGGTGACTTTGTGAAATGGTGAGCCTAATTAGACAGATGCACGTATGCACATATTAGCCTATGCTAATCACAAGATTAAACTCAGGGCCAAAGGTTTCATTCACTCTTCCCCAAGGTGATTACTGTAATGAAACCCGAGAACTTATTCATCTGTGAATTTTGTGATATAGAATCCATTTGCATGCATGCATCAAAGCATAACAGTAAGCAAATATTCCGGCTGGATTTTCAGGGATGCGTTTGTCAGATTTTGGCCTTTTGTTCGGAGGGAAATCAAGGTGCATGAAGTTATTTATAGATGAAGAACAATTTGCTCTGTAATGACATCAGGCCATGCATCATTTCTCCCAGATGAGTGTTAGCATTTGTGGCCTGGCCCATTAACACATTATAATGGAACTGTGACATTGACATGCCTCGGAGGGTAGACACACTCACGCACGCCCTGGCTTCTATTAACATAGATCATAGCTTGTGTACGCTGATTGATAGAACATCCTTGTTTTATTTGCGCTATTGTTATCCGCAGGTAAATAAGGCAGCGTAATCTCGGCCTGTCGCTCACATTCCCCACAGGAGCAAAAGGCCCTATCAGAGATCTGCTCCCGACCTCTGGCCAGCCAGCCGGAAAATTATCCATTGTAGATTCATTCAAAAGTGTGTTTGTGTTAGCGTGCCTGTGTGCATTGGGGAGTGATTGTAAATGGATGGGAAATGTGCAAAAGTTTACAAATGTTCAAAAATAAAACCCTGACATGCTGTCTGTTACTGTTACTTGTGGAATGCTGGGTATTTCAGTTGTTTTTGTAAAGTATCTCTGGTCAGGTTTTGGGGAATATATATTTAATAATTCATGATTCATAATTATTCGTACGGGTTTGGACCAGATAACCAGATTTTTAAATCGCCCAAAGAGGGCGTTATTGATATTACCTGCATCTGTATTCATAACCACAAAGGATTATCATTAACTGTATATGCACATATTTTACAGACAGGTTACAATTAGCTCAATTGTATATCAGTACTCAATCAAAACAGTTTATGATTAAACTATTATTAACATATCAATGTTCTAGCATAAATAACTTCAAATGGAATTAATCAACTGACCGTACGGTATTCTATCAGTACTCACAAAAGTTATCCTTGTAGAAGGACAAGAAAGGCAATTTCTCAGGCCTTGGGAAACAACCTCACTTCTCTAAAAAAAAAAAAAAAAAAAAAAAATAGACACAGCAGCCATCATTATTTATTCCACCATGTTCAAGTTTATGTCCAACTCTGGAATCAGCTTCCCAGTGGTAAATAAAACTTGAGAGAGGGCATTTATTTAAACATTTTGACTATAGAAACTCGTATTAACGATTATTCTGATTATCTATCTATATATCTGAATATATGTCTGTCTGTCTGTCTGTCTGTCTGTCTAGAAGGTGTATGCATATCTATCTATCTATCTATCTATCTATCTATCTATCTATCTATCTATCTATCTATCTATCTATCTGTCTGTCTGTCTGTCTGTCTGTCTGTCGTCTGTCTAGCAGGTGTGTGCATATCTGTCTGTCTGTTTGGATTTTTGATGATCAATCATCATCAAGTGAAATCAGAAACCTGACTATATAAACTCAAGAACGTGGCTTGGTCTTCAAGTAGCATTGAAGTGTTTGATAAGCACCATAATTATCTACTTCACGGTTCTCATCAGCTTTCTCAAGTCACTGTTTGTTCAGCAATACAGCACACTTGACAGCAGGGTCTTAAATATTAAGCCCCTCGCAATCAGCCTACGCATGGTAATATGATTCCACATGCACAAGGTCGATTTATTCTGTGCATGTTGCATTTCTGTCAATGAACTTTAGGAATGCACAAAACTGAAAATTAAGAACATCTGTGTGTTCCTGCACCATCTGTGTCTAGATCCTTCTGACATTAAGTCTTATTTCGCAAAGATGCAAGGGATAATGTGTGGTTAACTGGTCATTATTGCCAAGTAAACCTAGACATGGGTGACCAGGACCCTTTAAATACAAGACAATGTCCCACTTTTTGTATGGCAACTTACTAAATCCCACAATTCCACACTGAATACACCGTATTTCTCTGAAATGCACGGCCAATTCACTTCCTGTTAAGAAACAGCCTTCTTCAGGTCTTTAACAGTCAGTTTCCTCTGGGTGCTTGGATTTTTTTACTCTGTATTCCAACTAGTGTAATTGTTAAACTAACAGTTGATAAAGCAAAGTGACCCTGAAGATCTTGACTAGATGAGAAAGCTATCGTGGCTGGCAGAATTTTGCTATTATCTCTATAAGTGAGTGATTGTGGTGTGAGACAGAAGAGTCAGTCAATGCCCAAATGAATCCATCAGCCACTGAGGCATGGACGCGAGGTGTGAAGAGTTGCTGGTTTATGTAGCTCTGGTCAGAGAAGCTGTCCACTTTCACAGTGTCTCCTCCATATTGTTTAAAGGAGTAGTTCACTTTAAAAAAAAAAAAAAAAAACTTTTGCTAATAATTTACTCACCCCCATGGCATCCAAGATGTCCACGTCTTTCTTTCTTCAGTCAAAAAGAAATTAAGGTTTTTGATGAAAACATTCCAGGATTTTCTCCATATAATGGACTTCATTAGGAACCAAACGGTTCAAGGTCCAAACGAGAGTTTCAGAGCAGCTTCAAAGGGCTTTAACCAGACGATGAATAAGTGTCTTATCTAGGACCCTTTGAGTCATGACTCGAAAAAAGATTTGTTTATTTTGATGAACGAGTTCGAACAGGAGAGTCACGAACCCTCATCACAGCACAGAGCAAGGCGAGCGTTTGTGCTTATAAAACTTAAACTTTTTTATTTATTTTTTAAATGGCCGATCGTTTCGCTAGATAAGACCCTTATTCATCGTCTGGTGTCGTTTAAAGCCCTTTGAAGCTGCACTGAAACTCTCATTTGGACCTTGAAGCGTTTGGTTCCCATTGAAGTCCATTATATTGAGAAAATCCTGGAATGTTTTCATCAAAAACCTTCATTTCTTTTTGACTGAAGAAAGAAAGGCATTGACATCTTGGATGACTTGGGGGTGTGTAAATGATCAATTATTATTATTTTTTTTATTTAATTATTAATTTTTTTTTTAAGTGAACTACTCCTTTAAGATACAGTGTTGTTCTGCTTCCCCTGTGATCAGATTTATTTAGCTGACAACATGTAAGGACACTCGGGGACCACTGATTTTAAGCAAATGTGTCATGTTACTTCCTGTTAGATTTTCTAGATTTTAATAGAAAGGATTCAGTCCTTGATATTGGATCTGTGGATCTATGGTTATATTTTTTCTGAAAAAAATAAATAAAAATACAGTATGTTTTCATGGTACAATCAACACTTTTATCTCAAAAGATCAAAGGGAATGTTTTATTCCTCATGTGTTGGTGCTACTAATAATAGCTAGATGAAACTCACAAAACCTTTAAAGAACATGTCCAAAAAAAAAAAGATAGATTTATTTGGTGTATTTATGAAAGTTACAGGATGTTTTCATGGTATAATTAACGTTTTTTTTTTTTTTTTTAAATCCAAAAAAAAAAAAATCAAGAAAAATGTATTTATTTGTCTTGCAAATAATTTGACAGTGCCCAAAATTGTAATGGTTCTAACGGTTCCTCACTTTCTTTATGCTAAATATATGTACACTTTTAAATGGTTCTATTATTTCATTATTGATCTAAACCTCTCTTTTATTTCTTTTAATCATGTTTTGTGCTGCTGGAAATCTCTCGTCCACACAAAAACATCTTGTGTAGCTAAACATACATGACAGTTTTTTCATAATATTTTAGTTCCAAAACGATGAGTGCTATCTGTTAATATCATAAACACATTTTTTCCACAGTCAAATAAACATCAGCAGAAATACTCGGGGTATTTTTTTGTCAAAGTCAAATACATTGAGGGGAAGCTGGTCTTTTTCCAAACTAATGATAATGTGTCTTCAGCCTATGAGGGATTTGTGATGAATGGATTAATATATTTTGATTTGAAGTTTAGAGTAATTTGCAGAAAAATAAATGAGGGTAAATTATGGACATTTGGGGAAGACTCAGAGCTTGGAGAATCTGTCATGAGCGTTTATAACCAGATGACACCATCCGCATGGACTCATTTAATGACGCACCCGAGTCGAGTGTGACAGCGAGAGAGAAATATTTAAGCTGTTCTTATACAGTAAATGTAACCTCTCAGAAATGATTTTATCTTATTTTAACTTTCCACTCCCATCTGTGATTTTATGGGATTGCGATAATTCTAGTCCTTAATGTTATTTTTATTATGTATATACTAGTATTTATTAATATTTTACAATGTAATACACTTTTATTAAGTTGTGTTAGTATGTACCTTTGTCTTTTTTTAACTCTTTGTTATTTAATTCTATTTAGCTTTAATTCGTTTATTTACGTTTTAGTAATTGTAGTACTCAACATTTAGTCAGTTGTCAAATTAGCATTTCTAATTTTTATCTTTTAAGTATATATTTCATCTAATTTTACTGAAAACTGTTTTAAATAGTTTTTGTTAACAGTAGCAACACTGGTTACAATGCATAATGGGATTGTCTTCTCCTCTAAGGATGCATCAATGCTGCCTTAGAATTTGTCCAAAAGAAGGTATAGCATAATCAAGCCTTTATGCATGAAATGCTGCCTATGTAGGCAGCTTATTAGGTTTTGGAACAGAGCCATACAGTAAAAGTTCTTAGGATGAGTTTCATTTATTTCAGCCTAATATCAGACATGTGATGTGCACAAGCATCCACTTGTACAGCTGTGCTGTTTCAAAATTTCCACAGTGCTGCGATTATGCAATTATACTGGCATTCTACCATCTTGTACACATATTAGTGAATGATTTCTAAGCTGGGAGAAAATTACATTTTTGAATAACATTTATTAAGGACAATTCATCTATTGTTTTAGTAAATCAACTCATTTGCAGTGCAAATGTCAAAACAATGTCATCATACATGGCATTATCCCATCACATTTTAGAAATATTTAGAGTTCTGTATAAATATTAGCTGAATCACACTGTAGAGGGAGAACGAGAGAGAGAGAGTGTGTATGTGTATGTGTGCAAAATAAAACACCTGGTTCCTCCCATAGCAGAGAGCACTGAACTGACGCATCCCATGATGCCTCATCAGAGGCTTTATACTCACCACAGACTCCCTATTCTGCATAGGTCAATGTTTGCTTTACGTTGTGGGGTTCCCAAATCCTGAATTGTGTCCGTAGCTTTATTTATTTGCACAAGCTGTCAGCATTACTTTAGCAATGACTCACTAATGGGATTATGCAAGGCAAATAATGGTCCAAAATATGTTTTGCTGAACCGAACATCTGGACATACGTCATTTTGTTGTTGTTCTTAAACATTTGGCCAACTTTTGATAAATATCCACTGTGATCAATGGAAAATATACAAACATCTCATTTAAACACAAAGCTGTTTACCAACTGCTTTTTCATTGGCTAGAATGCTGCTGATGTTATCAGGTAAATAGTACTGAGTTTCATGATTAGGAATCCAAGGAGGAATGAGAGGATTTTGCAGCTAAGTTTCAGTAAATGGTCTTTTTGGATTGGAATTGAATGGGTAAATGTATTTTTTTGAATTTAAAATATAGACTATTTTCATAGTACTGTACATCAAGTTCTTTTATATCAAAAGATCAAGGAGAATTAAAATTTTCAAGCAGTGGCCCTTTAAAATGCTAAACTCTTGAGGTCAGATTCACTTTGATGCATTACACTTCACTGTTGTTCATTTTGTAAACGAGACATTTATGAACAGTTCTGCTTTTGACACATTTTTTCAATGAGTCTTATTGCAGTCCAGACTCATCGCTTATGGCAAAACTGGAACAGAAAGAGATTGATCACTTATTTTTCCCTCATTACTGCCAATGGCTATATCTTTACTAGTGAAATGCATAAATAAGCTGAAGCAGGTTCATGGGAAAGTCAGTTATATTTTACAGAAAGTACATCTAATTAACCTTCTTGAAATTCAGTGTTTAAAATGTATATTTTTTTCCCCCAATTGCTGTCCATTTTCATTTGACACTCTGCGGCTCATTTTGAAATGTTTGGATTCAGAAAACGGAAACATTAAATTTACAAATCAATAATGCCTATTCAGTATTCAGAAACCCAGCAATGGTGATGTAATTAGGAGAATAAACTGGTCCCGCACAATAACCGCACAGTTTCTTTGCCCTAGATTGTGAACCCTTCCTAGTTGTAGGCACCTTCTTGAGTGTTGGAGTCTAGAGAGCCCATTTTCCCCCGGGTGTGACTGAAGAGTCCTCCAGTCCATGGGATGAGCTCTATGGATCTCAAGAACCCAACATGAAATGGGATTTTCACCCCAGTTTGCACTCCTCACTCCTTTCTTTGTCATAAGGCACCTTCGGCAGAGTGTCTAAAGTTTTGAGATCGTACAAAGACATTTGTTTCTGAGTGGCTGCACACACTCAGCTGGCTCCCCTTGATGGCGATGTTTTCATGGTTGAGTGTAAGTGGAATCTTAATAGTAGGATTCAAGACTCCCTATGATAGAGCTCAGTTTGTTGCTGTAGTCTCAAATCATACCACCTCCGCTGGTAGCTTCCAGTGGTCGTTTAGGATGGACATGGTGTAGAACCTTCCTGGTTTTGGGCAAGGTCCTCCGTTGCCTGTAATGAGCTTCCTCTGACTTCACCATCATTCGTTATAGGCAGTGACATTGAGTGGTATGGCTCTCTGTGAGCCTCACTGTCTTTATGGTGGAGTATTGCAAGGCCTCCTGACACTCTAGAAAGTTGTCCTGCTAAGGCCTCTGCTCCCGAGGGCTCTGCTTGAATAGCAGTATCGAGTTGTCAGGCTCTTTTGTGAGCCTTGGTGTAGAACATGGTTAGGCCTCCTCTCACTTTAGAGAGTCATCTTGCTGAGGTCTCCTTTACAGGTCGGTCACTTCGGTTATATGGCTCTCTGTAAGCCTACTTGGCAAAACCACCCTTAAAGAGGCGTTGTTAGGTTTGCTTTCGATTTAGAGAGTCGTCACTAGGGTTGGGTATCGAGTATCGATTGGAATCGGGACTAACTTTTTGTTTTTCCCGGAATCGTTCAAAAGTTACAATTTCGATTCCTAGTTTCGATATTCACAGTCCGCCGAGCGGAAGAAGAAACCGCTGAACAACACCAACAAAGAAGCGTCTACCAGAAGTGTTGGCATAACCCCGCGATTCGAACATGAGTAGCTTATGTCGGCGATCCAAAGTGTGGCTTCACTTTTTTAAAAATAACAAAATCTCGAAAAATGCAAAATTTGTGACTAAAGGAGTATTTGTGACAGAAGGAGTATTTCCATCAGAAAGGATTATTTCCTTCAGAAAGACCGTTGGTTAGCAAGGTTAGCTAAATTTTTTGGCCCTGCCTCTTAAAAGAATCGGAATCAAGAATCGTCAGGAACCGGAATCGAAACAAGGAATCGGAATCGGAATCAGAATCGTTCAAATTCAAACGATACCCAACCCTAGTCGTCACATGCTGAGCCCTCTGCCCTCCTGAGATCCGTTTGGATAGCAGCATTGAGTTATCAGGCTTGTTTGTGAGCCTATTTGGTAATCATTCCTCAGCGTAGAACATAGTTAGGCCTCTTCTCATTTAGAGAGTTGTTTTGCTGAGCCCTCCATCCATTCATAGAGCTCTCCTTGGATAATATCCTTTGATGATATTAGGTCTCCTTTCATTGTAAAGAGGATTTCCTGATTAAGGGGTGTAATGTGTCCTGATAATGTCCCCCTATCCTTGGCCATATTTCCTTGAAGGTATTCGTTAGAAAACCAGGCCCTGAGCTCTACCCACGAGGTATGTAGCCTGGCCCTAGAGTCGCGGAAGCCGCTGGTACGTACCATCTAGGACGAAGAATGGTGTCTTTGGACCTAGGTCTATGGAGTCATTGACTTTTTGTCAGCTGTTACGACCTTCATTCCTTCAGCATGGTTGGAGTGGGTACACACACAATATTTATTCCCCAAAGCCTCCTGGGATGCAGTGCAAGTTCCCATTCAAAAGAGAATGTCTTGGATACCAATGTAACCCTGGTTCAAGGGGTCTTGTTGCCATGCTTCAGGTATGCCTGTCCAAGTCTCCTTCAGACAAAAGAAGCTGTTGAAGTGTCCTACAGGCGCTCTTTTATACTCTGGTCACAACGGCGGTGACGTCATAAACTTTCACCGGCCAATGCTACTGTCGTATTTAGAGAGGATGCAGTGTCGTTCCCCTTCTCAGGAAATCAGGGTTACATTTGTAACAACATTGTTAATTCCAAGAACATTGTATTTGGAAATCCATCCTGTGGCGCAGAAATCCGTCTTATAGCTCTGCAGGCACATAAATACAGCAAATAACCAGTTTGAATTCTGCCCCCGGTTAAATATACATCACACTCACACACAGGCTGTGTAAATATAGGACTTGTTTGTGTTTGATTGGGTTGTGTTATTTATTAGATTTCAGAGTTCTCTATAATGGTCATTGTGCAGTGTTCTCTGCCCAGCACCATTATTGTTCTGTATTTCAAATCGGACATGAAGAGTGAGCCTTTAATAACCATAGCCCCAGCTCTCCAGTTATTCCACAAACACTTCACTGTGGTCGTCAAGGTAACCGCTGTCCCTCTCCCAGTGGGGAAGTAAGTTTGGTAGGATTGTTCATTGAATTTTTTAAAGTGAGCGGTCCTAGTTTCATTGCATCTCTCCAGCAGCACTGCAGCCCTTAATGCTTCTCTTGTTTCACATTCATTTGCATTTGCTCAGTTTAATTTGTGCCGCTCCCTGCTCTGTGTTTGATTGCTGTTTTCCATTCCCTCAGTACAAATGACTTGTGACAGCAAACCCGACCACTGAACGAGGGGAATTTCAATGTCGGCTTTGCTGCCGGTGACAGAAAACCAGATGACATCTCCAGCGAGAGCACACTCATCGTCTGCGGCATCAAAGACAAAGGTGTTGAGAGGAGGTGAATTTAAAAGCTGAAATATAAAGCAGGTAAATGTTGCTGCATGTGGGTATATATCACATCTCATGGAACAGCAGTGAAGTTAAAGGAGTAGTTCACTTTAAAAAAAAACTTTTGCTGATAATTTACTCACCCCCATCATCTAAGATGTCCATGTCTTTCTTTCTTCAGTCGAAAAGAAATTAAGGTTTTTGATGAAAACATTACAGGATTTTTTGCCATAAAATGCACTTTACTGGTAACCAAAAGGTTCAAGGTCCAAAAGACAATTTCAGTGCAAACTGTTCAAAGGGCTTTAAACGATTCCAGACGATGAATAAGGGTCTTTTCAACCGAAACGATCGCTCATTTAAAAAAAAAAAAAAATTACAAAGTTTAAGTTTTATAAGCTCAAATGGTCGCCTTGCTCTGTTCTGTGATGCGCGTTCGTGACTCTCCTGTTCGAACTCGTTCATCAAAATGAACGAATCTTTTCCCGAGTCAATTCGTTAATTTTGTTCGTTGAATGAACCAAATGACACAAAAAAAAGATTCGTTCATCACAGAGACAATTTAACTCGGAGACAATGTATTTTATTTAAAAAGCGTATTTGGCGCTAAAACACTTTTAAGCAGAGAGCATAGTTCATAGAGCATAGATATTTAAATGTAGAAAGCATAAATAAACTAATCTCAGGATTTAATAAGAAATTATTGGGTTCATGTTGAAAAGTCAATAATTTTTTTTTTTGCAATTCAGTCGTTTCCTGATTGATATTCTTATTTACTCAAATAAAAGCCACACTACAGATTTAAAACGGGTTACGAATGCTGTTTCATGTTGAATTCAGGCAAAAACACTCCATTTGTTCTACATTTAATCTCATTGGTGTTTGGACCAAATTGAGGTATTAAACAGATCTCATTTTTAATTTTTCTTAAGGGAGACTGTTGAATAGCTCGACTCATTATTTTTCTTTTAAACTGAATGGAAAAAAATACTTTATTATCAGGTTGAGGGTTTGTAAGGCAGCCCGCATGGCAGCCCTGCTCTAGTCTTTACCATGAGTAATCATTCTGTTTTGCTTTTCTTCGGAGAGAAAGAACCCAGACAGTTCATCCATCTGGTTCATCTGAACCAGACACTTCATCAATCAGGTCAAGGTGCATCCTGCGCACTATACTCAGAATTAACGAATGAACGAGAGCGAGAGACAGCCGGAAAAAGGGCCTGCGCGTGCACATCAGCGGCTGAGAATGATCGAGGCGGTGAATATATCTGTTTCAAAGCGTACTTGAATTATTCTTCAGCGGCTTGTGTTGGTGTTGAGAGAGAGAAATGTGAGGGACTGAGAGAGAGAGAGAGTGCTGGAGATGGAGAGAGAAATTGCAACTAATAGGCATCTGGGTAAGCAGTGGCAAGTCCTCTGTTATCCAGCAGCACTTGCTTCTGTTGCCTCTTAAATTGCTCTGAGATTTAAAAGCTCCTGGCTTCTCGTGCTCACCTGGGACTGCATCAGATCCATGTCTCGCATACACAGCCAACAGGAACGCTTACCTTCATCAACCCGGCCAATTAAAAAGCCTCCCCCTCTGCCCACGCTCTGTCTCGGCCGAGCGCCTTTGTAATGAAGACGAGACGGCTGCAGGAATACTGCGGGTCACACAGACGAGCGGAGAGCGGGCTGCTAGTGCCATATTCCATCAGTGTACAGGTCAAGGGTCCGATCGGGGACGTGTCCAGCTAAAAGACACCTGCTTTCTTTTACATTTAACCTCTCTAGATATGTTTGTAATGCAAGAACACATTCCTTTGGGAATGAACGCTGAGACTTCTTTTTCTTGGTGAAAAAATGTTTCTTCTGAGAATTTTTTGGGTAGAAACTTTTGCGGTTTCGATTGATTTTGTAATTAGAGCTGCACAACATATTGGGAGCATATCGGTTATAAGTCCGTTCATCCATCCGTCCATCCATCTTCCTCATTTTCATGGGTGGGTTCTATATAAGTAATCACACGAAGATGAAGAACTCCAAGATAGAGATGTTCCGATACCCCTTTTCCCTTCCCGATACCAATTCCGATACCTGGACTCAAGGTATGGCCGATACCGAGTACTGATCTGATACCTGGGTGTGTCTCTATACAGCTGAAATTCACACTAGCCCTGTATGAATAGACAGAATGATTTTATGGTGTGCTTCGGATCAGTGTCATCGTAGGTGGGGTGCGAGGCCCTGTGCGAACTTGAAACGAGCGTCTTTGATGTGTTGTTGGCTCTTTCATACTAACAGATTGGCGAGTTTGCACGCGATAACACCCTGACCTGTCAGCAAGCTCAATGATTTGCAAATCGGGCTTAAATCTGGCCTAAAATCATGTAGTGTGAATGTGAACTAGCCTTTAGCTCACCTTTTTCGTTTTTCTGCTGGTTGTTCTTCAGCCTCTTGACCGAGTCTTGACCAATACAAAACATGCTTTGCTATCATTTCAGCTGTGATGACTCATGGAAACCTAGTCACTTTGTCTTCAGCGATTGCCTTTTTACAAGAACTTTCACAATGGCTTGAATTCAAAGGCTTTTTACTATATATATATATATATATATATATATATATATATATATATATATAAAATGTATTTTTTTACACTACAGTGATGTGACTGAGCTTGTGAAATCCTTGACCCATTAATGTTCAGAAGTAAAACGTTGCCTTCATTAAACTACACTCCTGCTGAGAAGAATACCCCACCAGCACAGATTCACGCTGGCAAGTTGAACTGCTCCCATACGTGAGCTGCCTTGTGCGAGTGTAAAATGCTGAATATCGCAGGAGCCCTGGTTGGGGTTTCACTCAGTCACTCGCTCTCTGAATGTCCTCTAAATTTCTCACTGTGTCCTGTATTACACAAGCCCTGAGCTGAACATGCCTCAGCTGCCATTAAACTTTCATTACAGCTGCGGACTGATATTTTGCATGTTTGAGAAAAAAGAAAAGGGCATGGTGACTTAATAAGAAGTGAGATTTTATAAGCACGTTAGATGAATTATTAGGTTGAAATGTGCATGTGCCAAGATATTTCTAACCCCCATGCAAACATATATCTGTCTGTCTGTCTATCTGTATATCTGTCTGTCTATCCATCTATCTAACCGACTTATGCATTTATATGTATCTATCTTGTAGACATATGCATATCCATCTAAAGTCTTTGATATTTCTTTATTAAAAAAATGTACTTAAGTTAAGGTACTGAATGTGTACATTGCCTTATTCAAATGCAGATTTTTCTTTTTGCAGATATTTGTCTTAACCAGAGGTGGAGGAAGTACTGAATCTCAGTACTTAAGTAAAAGTACAAATAAACAGATAAATATTTACTTTAGTAAAAGTAGAAGTAACACAATGACAACCATACTTAAGTAAAAAGTAAAAAGTACTTGATTTTAAATGTACTTTAAGTATTAAAAGTAAAAGTACTTGCATAACAATTTATTCTCTTAATGTCTATTTTTTTCTAATGATTAATAAAACATTTAACTCGTTCCACCTAATACTCCTATAATGATGTTCAATAATTATGAAAAAAAAAATGTCACCATTTCTGAAACAAGCTTGCAATTAGGCAATATGCACATCATGCTTATCCTTACTATATGTTAATAACTATGTTTGGCAGTAAATGCGATTAATTTATGGTGTAATTCTGAACCTCTTGGCTTGCCATAATCCTAACCAAACGTATATTACACACGGTGCGTTTCCTATGCACATAAAAACAAATTTTCACGTATAAATTGCACGATAAACACACTGCGTGCGAGACGCATTTAGTGTGACCAGGTTGATATATGGCAACCAAACGTCACTGGTGAGACAAACGTGCAATGGACAGACGGTCAGATTACGTTTTGGCAGGGGAAAAACTGATCAGAAAATGTAATGAAAAAGTAACAGAAGTTGTAGAAATGTAGTGGAGTAGAAAGTATAATAATTGCTACAAAATGTAACGAAGTCAAAGTATTTGTACTTCGTTACATTCCACCACTGGTCTTAACAATACGTATCTGTCAGATTTTTTAAAACTAAACTAACTTTTTCATAATTCAAGCTTCTCGCACCTCATCAGGCGTTTTGAGTTCACGTGTCTATGTGTGATACTCTGCTTTGTCATACATGTGATGTCGCATGCTGCGTCTGGTCTGGTGGTGTGTGACCACTTTAAGGGTAATGATTAACTTGTGCTGTCTCTGACCACACTGTCTCCACCGACCCGGTCCATAATCACACTAAACATATACAGTATACTAATACAAATATCTCAAGTGTGTAAACATGTATACTCAGACTTGACGAGTGACCGACACAAGATCAGCTCGGCCCATACACAAAAGACATGTATTTGAAATATATTTTTGGTACGTACGCAAATATTTGAAATTGGCCCAAAAAATATGTTTTAGTTAAATAGATGGAAATATATTGTAATTAAATTTTGTATGTATTTTAGTGAAATGTGTGAATATTTGTATGTCAATATATTCACTAACAACATATATTTTCATATGTTTTAACTTTTGCAAATGGTAGAGGAATTACTATGATCAAAACACATTTCGACCCTTCTTGAGCAAGCTAAACATTTTATTACCATATATTTTGTCATTTATTTTACATTATGTTATAAATTTTACTACAGTACATTGCACAATTAATAACATCATATTTTGTTATATTTGAGAATATATTTCAAAATGATAAATATAAGTGAACATATATGCCACATATAAGTGGAATATATTTTTGACCCTATAAAATATATTTCAATATATTTCTTTTGTGTATGGGAGCACTCAGACTCGCAGTAGCACTGGAGAGTATGCTAACTCGCTAATTATAGCCCGTTTCAACAAACTTCAGCCCGCATGGAGTTAGCGGCCCCCAGGAGCCCACACACTGACCCTGTTTGACATGGAGCTCTGAGCTCAAGACACAATGAAATTAAACACGTCAACCTCGGCACGACACAGGGGACCTCAGGCACTCTGTAATGAGAGAGAGCCGGACTGAGCTGCAGGAAGTTCGGGAGAAAGTTCTTCAGCTGTTTCTGAGGATTATTAAGAAGTTGTATGTCCGCGATTTGAAGTTTATCTTGACTTTCAAACATCTTGTTTGTTGTCTCTCTTTACCGATCATTCATTTTTGTTGTGGTATAATGTTTGTGCTTCCATCTGTGTCTGTCTCTAATCCCTCTCTTTTAATATTCTAATAAAGGCCCAAGGTTGTCTGATGGTTTGGCATCCTGATCAGAACAAACTCACACCATGAGCACATTTATCGTACTCTATTCTATTTATTTTGTTCTGTTTTTATTATTATATTCTTTTCAGTTCTGTTTTTCCATTTACTACGGAGGCGTATTGCATTCACTTGAAGAAAAATCTACTCTGTTTTACTGAATTAACGAGTTAATTTTTCATGAGAAAAAAATTTGCTCTGTTTTTCTGAATTAATGAGTTAATTTTTAATGAGAAAAAAAATTTTTGCTCTGTTTTTCTGAATTAATGAGTTAATTTTTCATGAGAAAAAAATGTTGCTCTGTTTTTCTGAATTAATGAGTTAATTTTTCATGAGAAAAAAAATGTTGCTCTGTTTTTCTGAATTAATGAGTTAATTTTTCATGAGAAAAAAAGTTTTTGCTCTGTTTTTCTGAACTAATGAGTTAATTTTTCATGAGAAAAAAATTTGCTCTGTTTTTCTGAATTAATGAGTTAGTTTTTCTTGAGAAAAAAAGTTTTTGCTCTGTTTTTCTGAATTAATGAGTTAATTTTTCATGAGAAAATTTATTTTTGCTGTTTTTCTGAATTAACTCATTAATTCAGAAAAACAGAGCAAAAAAAAAAATCCATTAAAAATGAACTCATTAATTCAGAAAAACAGAGCAAAATTTTTTTTCTCATGAAAAATTAACTCGTTAATTCAGAAAAACAGAGCAAAAAAAAATGTTCTCATGAAAAATTAACTCGTTAATTCAGAAAAACAGAGCAAAAAAAATTTCTCTCATGAAAAATTAACTCATTAATTCAGAAAAACAGAGCAAAATTTTTTTTCTCATGAAAAATTAACTCGTTAATTCAGAAAAACAGAGCAAAAAAAATGTTCTCATGAAAAATTAACTTGTTAATTCAGAAAAACAGAGCAAAAAAAATTTCTCTCATGAAAAATTAACTCATTAATTCAAGAAAACAGAGTAGATTTTTTTTCTTCAAGTGAATGCAATACGCCTCCGTAATCTACTTCCCCATTCTAGTATTTTCTATTATGTTCTGTTCTATTCTTATTATATAATTCTTAATTTGTTCTCCCTTGTCTGTTACATATTGTTCTATTCTATTCATTTTACACTTTCATTATGTTTTGTCTTTTCTGTTCGATTCTGTTCTTTTGTATTAAGTTCTATTCTATTTTGTAATAATTGCAGCTGAAGAAGTGGAGAGAGAAAGAATCCAATAGCAAGCACTATTTTAATTATACAGGTAATCCAAAGGCAAAAGACAGAACAAGGACCTCAGGACAGGAACAAGGACTATTCTTTTTTTCATCATTTTATTCTAATATTTTCTAATCTGACAAATTCTCTGATGTTTAAATCTATGCTACAGATTTTGTCCCAAATGAAGCACAGAAAAAAAAAAATAATGGAAAATGAAACCAATGATCTAAATTATAAAAAATATTAAAGCTGAAATAAATTATTAGATGGGGAAAAAATTATTTTAATTGAATAATAAAATAACTAAAAGTGAAATGTAAAAAAAAAAACTAAATCAAATAAAAATGACAAAAATAACTACTAAAATTAAAATATAAAACTGAAAACATAAAAATAAAGCAAAACTAAAATATGAATTCAGTAAAATAGTGTATAAATAATACACCGTGGATGATACTATTGTCAAATTTCATTGCTGACTTGAAATCTAATTTGACTGAGTTTTTACGTTTCAGATGAAGCTGTTCCTGTTTGACTGTTTTCTGAAGATGTCCTATACGGCTGCTGAGTGAACTGACTTTCCCTGAAGGTACTTTGCTGTAGTTCTGCTCATTACTGTAATTCCAGCGATAAGAGGTGAATGCTAGTTTTAGATGTTACACAGTGCGTCAAATGAGGATTAGAGTCCTAAACACAACAGAGAGACAAGAAACAGTCCACTGCGGTTCTGCCGTACAGATCTCACTCACACAGAGAGGACATCCATCACATTTATCTCAATTAAACACACATTGTAAACAAGCGGCTCCGATCTGATTAGCCACACCAACTCAATCAGCGTGGGTGGACTCGTGGCAGATACAGATAGCAGGCATGAAATCCGGACACAAACGGATTATCACACACACAGAGACCAGCACTGGCCTTCTAATGAACAACCTTTGTGAGGCTCGCGCAAATGAGAAACGAGAGAAACCAAGTTAGATTTTAAATGCTCACAAACAGCTCTCGGCTCTTTTGATCAGTGTTGAGGCAGCGCTGTGAAATTACTGTCAAACGCAACTTTATAGAGAAGACATGCAATAAAACAAGCACACAATCCACGGGTCGCTTCGTGCGTGGAGCGGCACTGTTGGCTAGCTTGAATTGTTCAATCTATCTATCTATCTATCTATCTATCTATCTATCTATCTATCTATCTATCTATCTATCTATCTATCTATCTATCTATCTATCTATCTATCTATGTCATTAACCTTCAGATGGTCTTCACACAAGGTGTCTCCAATATCGTTATGATTGCTCTACCCACAAATATGATTGGACATTTGATAGGTCATGTGATTTTGATCACATGACACCACAGCTTTGTCTAACCCATAGTTTCACAGTCATTCAAGTATTTATGGGGGACCTACAAACACCAGACCTTAGGTGTCCCAGTCTACAAGTATAAAGGAGAATCACTGGGGCAAGTTGGCACACTTTTCACTCCAGTCAAGATTTCTCAAGTCGATTTAAACACATAACTTAAAGTCTTGGCTACAAAAAAAATAATTTGAAGATCTCCACTCGCCAAACTCAATGAACACAATTTTAAAATGTGACAACTTACCCCAGCCTGACATTGATTAAAAAATACCCACATCCAGAAAACAGAATTGATCTTAATTATCGAGTTTACACTTAATTGTATGATTATGTGGTTTTGTTGTGTTTACTTGTTTACCAAACGGCTATTAAAAATATGGTAATATTAGTATTTTAGGTTCAGAATTCACAATTTTATTTATTTTTTGGGGAATTAGCCTACATCAGATGTTTGAAATCAACTAACAAAATCAGCTTACAAAAAAACCTTGCTAGAGAAAACAAGCATTTGTGTTAAAAGCTAAATAATTTGCTACAAAAAAAAAAACCCACAAAGATGTTAATTAAGGTGATATAACAAGTCAAATGAGCATGCAAAATATTATGCTACAAACAAGACAATGCAGGGACTTGTTTACAGGTCATTTACATGAACAAAGTGATTCAAACTGATCCAACAGAATTAATTGCACCTTCTAACATGAGAGAGGAAAATAGTTTAGAAGAGCATGTCTGATTATTAAATTAAAGACAAAAATACACACTGCCACGTTTTTCATTTTCCTTTAAATAAATTAATACGTGTATACAGCAATGATGCATTAATATGATCAAAAGTGACAGTTAATGACATTTATAATGTTAATTGCATTTTAAAAAATATATCATGCTTTTTGCATGACTGAAGACTGGAGTAACGACTGGAAATGCAGCTTAGCCTCCACTAATAAACAAAATATGCAACAACAACAACAAAAAAACAGTTCTTTTAAATCTTAATATTTCACAATATTATTAATTTACAATACAAAAAAATGTAGTGTGTGATATCTGCAATGACGAGACCGATACAGTTTCTGGAACCACTACCTGATACTTTGTTCTTTAAATTGATATTCTCTGCTCCTTCCATGAATATCATCTGTGCTTTCCCTTCATCAGAGGAGACAGAAGAATGAGTGACTCCACCGTATCATAAATCTAAAATGAAGAGGATGATGTCTGCTCAGCTCGTCCTGTCATCAGTCAGTCTGTAATGATGGGGTCTCTTTTGAAGGCGGGAGGGCCCAGGGGCCCCATTTGGGCAGCCATTATAAATGAGGCTTATCATGGCAGCATAAACTGTCATTCAATCACGCTCAGCCTGTCCTCTATACATCCTTTTATCAGCCTCTGTCTGTGGATTCATTCTCAAACACTGCATCCACACACACACACACACGCACACACACCTACATTAAGGCAGATGCGCATGCTCCGCTAATGCACGCTTCACATTCGCACACCTAATGTGTGTGGCTTTACATGTGCTTTATGATGTGAACCAACACATTTCACATGCAATTATATGATCAAGCATATTGTAATATGCTCATTCATATTCTCACATTTATAATGTCTGATAATATGAGCATGCACTTGACATACTGCTGCACCAATGCTATCTCACAACCAATTCGCACGAGTGATTAAAAGGTGGCTAATTCGTACGAAATCTCACTCATACGGGTATGTTTAGGGGCGGGGTCAGGGCTAGGTCATTCGTACGAATTCATACGAATTTGGGAACTTGTAAAATATGTACGAGTTAGCAAAAAAAATCTTACGAATTTGTACAAATGAGGTCGTATGAATTTGTATGAATTATCCACCTCGTAAAATTCGTAGGACAACTCTGAAGTTAGCGGCGCATGGGTTTCCTCAACACTATCTCACGACCAATTCGTACGAATTCGACACATGATTAAAAAGTGGCTAATTCGTACGACCTCACTCGTACTAATTCGTACGATTTGTCTAAACCTACGTGATGGTTAGGTTTAGGGGCGGGGTCAGGGGTAGGTCATTCGTACGAATTCATACGAATTGGCCAATTCGTAAAATATGTACGATTTAGCAAAATCGTATTAATTCGTACGAGTGAGGTCGTATGAATTGTTACGAATTAGCCACTTTTTAATCTTTCGTCGAATTCGTACGACTTGGTCGTGAGATCAGGTTGGTTTCCTCGATTGGATATGTAATAGTGTGAATAAAGTGTTTAATAGGTAGGGTAAGAGTTGAGGTAATGTCAAAGTAATGTCCCAATAAGGCAGTATCCATTTTTGATTTTAATAAATATATACAAAATATTATTATTTGATAAATAACATCCTACAATCAACTGATGTGCAAATAGTATCTACTACA
This sequence comes from Pimephales promelas, assembly GCF_988280905.1. Lineage (NCBI taxonomy): Eukaryota > Metazoa > Chordata > Actinopteri > Cypriniformes > Leuciscidae > Pimephales > Pimephales promelas. Next base: position 4,892,263 of record NC_142779.1, on the reverse strand, counting down.
CTGTAAAAAAATATTGATGGTTTAACTTAAAAAAGTAAGTAACCTGGTTGCCTTAAAATTTTAAGTTCATTGAACTGGAAAAAGTGAGTTAATACAATGAAGGAGATTAATTTAACCATCAGAAACTCAAAATTATATGTTATCTAAATAAATTATTTAAGTTGATTTGACAAAAGAAAAAATGTGATTACTACACTGTAAAAAAATATTGTTGGTTTAACTTAAAAAACTAAGTAACCTGGGTTGCCTTAAAATTTTAAGTTGATTGAACTGGAAAAAGTGAATTAATACAATGAAGTAGATTAATTTCACCATCAGAAACTCAAAATAATAGGTTATCTCAACTAAATAAATTATTAGAAAGTTGATTTGACAAAAGAAAATATGTTGTGATAACAAATCTTGAAAATATTTTTTACAGTGTACTATTTGCACTAAGTATAAAAACTTTAAACTTAGTACAAAGAAAATCCGACAATAGCATCTATCTCTATATTTACACCCAGTGTACATATAATTTAATGCTAATTGGACTTAAATACTTTTTGTTGCTATTTACACTAAGTGTCAGACGCTGCTTTAGTATTAATAAGAGATTTGTTTGAAAATATCTGTTGCTTTTTGTGAAAATGGTGCAAAATAGTACAAAAACAGATCATCCCGTACATGAACCCTTCACATTTGTCCCACTCCCCTGGGGAGAAAAGTAGTTTTACGTTCTCTGTTTAAGCCCATTATTGATTTTATCCTAAAATTAAAACTGTAATGACAGTGTTTTACCAAACGAGGGAGAAAAACATCAGGTTTCAACCAAATTGCAGAAATTCATTATTTTAGCAAACCTAACACTAACAGCCGCTGTAATTTAGTGAGTGGAGGCGGTGAACAGGATTGTGTTCCTCTGATGACTGACCTGGGAAACCTCTAAATGCAGCTGTTAATAATGATATTTTTGTTCTCTCTGTCTGGCTTTCTCTGTCCATCTAATTCAGACTTTCTTTTTGTCTATTTTGTTCTCACTCTCATTTGTTTTTGTTATTCAAGTATTGTTTCTCTGCTAATGGGTGTTTCTTCAACTATATAAGCACTTTTGGCCCTGTGGGCTTTTAGAAATTAAACCTTTTTTAAAATATCCTTTTTGACAGACATACGCACACGCGCACACACACATACACACGCACACACTTATTTAATTTGTCCACTAACATTATCCATCACTGGAGACTGTACTGTATATAAACTTAATATGAGGTGGTTTTTTTTTTATTTCTAAAATAAAAGCTTTACTTGGTCTATTTTTGCTCCGCTAATGCAAATAAAAAACAAAAACGAACCAAAAAGTTATAAATTCTGTGTAACTTTTAATTGTGTAAACACACTTGTGCATTTTAGGTTTCCGTGATGTTAGGCTAATCAGCGCTTTGATAGAGTCGACCAATGAAATGGATCACTGCTGTGGGGTGTGGTTTTCGCTTAAGGGGCGTGATTTTCGCTTAAATGGTTTGGGGGAACAATCACGCGTTCAGACACATAGATCTCCATAATAAAGGCTAGATGTCTCATCCTCGCTGCTGGCCAATCAGGGTCGACGTCCGCACCTTTAACCATCTTATCAGTTTGGTTTGTTATAGATGTCACAGATTTAGTTATGACACTGCATACTTATGATTGATCAGTGTATAAATAAATAATCATCCAGGATTATAGCCACGTTAATAACATTTGTAAGAAACCAAACCATTTGTAAATCCGTCAAGATTTCAACGAGATATGGGTATTTCTATTCGTGCTGATCGTTTCTTTTACATCAGGTACCACAGAGCCCACCAGGAAGCTTGCCTGAGACAAGATGGCTGCCAGTGATGACTCCCCTAAGAGATCTAGCCTTTATTATAGAGATCTATGGTCAGACAAGCCACAGCTACAGGAAGTGACATGGTCAGCAGGAAGTTGATGTAAGTACCCTCTCTTCACCATTAGATCAATGAATGTTTCATCCTCATGCCAGCGTTTTAAAAACAGCGGTTTCAAATCTATTCATAACCTCAGAAAATACAAAGCAAAGTGTAAATTGTAAAGCTGATTGATTATACAGCAGGTATGAGTGTATTTTAATGGGAGCCGCTTCAAGGGGGAGCAGAAAATCGATTAGACTGTTTATTTTGTGGGATTAAAGTCTTTCTTCTTGGCTTGCCTGCACATTTGATCTGCTAAACAAAGTCTCTCCAGTGCTGTAAGATGTTATAGCTATTTGTGGCACAGACTAGAAAACAATGTTTAAGATTCCCCAGGTCTTATAAGGGTTTGATTTAAATGCATTGTTTTAAGCCACTAGGCAGAATCTCATTAAAACAAAATGAATACGTTGGCATAATTCGCATGTGATCTGCATTAGAGTATATTAAACTCTACAGTATATTTCAGATGTTCTGAAAACAAACTGTCGGAATGACATTCAAATGATGTTAATTTTTGTGTGAACTATTCATCTAAAAGGCCTCTGTTCCATCTTTGTGAAATTGTCAACATCTCACAGTTTAGCCGAGTAAATCCTTCTCTCAGATAACCCACTTCAGGCTTTACTCAAAACCTCTGGGCCAATCTCTGAGCTGTGAGGAAAATACCAAACCGCTAATTAACAAAAGCTATCTTGGCTATGATTTGGAAATAAACTCTAATTTAGTCCTGAAAGCAATTAAGCTAGTCTGTAATGGTAAAACAAATGATAGCAGAAGGTTAATGGGAAGGGAATTAAAATTGAGATTACGCTGATTAAAGCCAACTGTCATGTGGTCAGATGGAAGCAGAAAGAAATGAGGGAACGAAACAGAGAAGCCGGGATTGAGCCGGGCAGCAACTGTTGAAGGAAAAACACTGATCAGGATATCATATGAATCCGAGAGCCCAAATAATAAAAGCCTAATAACAAACTTTCAAATGTGTGCCAGCATTAACCATTATCTAATGCGGTTGCCCCGCCCTCACGCCAGTAAACATGTCATCAGAGAAGGTACGAAATTTCACTGCAAGAGAAATGGGAAGTTTTCAGCAGATGAATTAAAAAAACAAAAAAAAAAAACAATGGGCATGGATAAATCATTTATATTTTACTCTACAATATTCCATTAAATATGGGAATTGTCCATTTTGATTTCATGGTGACGCCATACATTAGCACGCCACCTTAAAGGGATAGTTCACTTAGAAATTAATTGTTGATATGTTTTAGCTTACCTCAAGGCCATACAAGATGTAGATGTCTTTGTTTCCACAGTATTTTCAATTTTGACATTTTTCAGTCAAACCGTTGTTGTCTATCAGTCATACACTGGAGGCTAAGGGGGTCCACCAAAGAGCATGCACAGAGAAGTCCAAATTAAACATGATTTAATGACTCGTAAATGTAAGTACACATTGATGGCCTAAGACACGAAACGAGCGGTTTGTGTGAGAAAACGAACAGTATCGTTTTTACCTCTTGTAATCATAGCCATGACAAAATGATCTGACGGCACGGGCGCTTCGGTCTGCGCATGCGCCGGATGTGATCGCTTGCGCGCCTACGTCACTCTTTGTTTATACAGAGATTTCGGAAGTTTTACCTTTCACTAAACATATTTAGATATACGGGAAACCGCAATGGAAGACGATTTCGGTATATCTAAATATGTTTAGTAAGGTAAAACTTCTGAAATCTCCGTGTAAATATTGAGTGACGCCTCACGCAAGCGAACACTTCCGGCGTAACATTGAACTGATTCAGTTCGGTTCAGTTGGACATTGAACAACTGATTCAGATCACTTGGACGTCACTGGGGGGTAAAAACGATATAAATACTGTTCGTTTTCTCACACAAACCGCTCGTTTCGTGTCTTAGGCCATTAATGTGTACTTAAATTTACGAGTCATTAAATCATGTTTAATTTTGACTTTTCTGTGCATGCTTTTTGGTGGACCCCCTTAGCTTCCAGTGTATGAGTGATAGACAACAACGGTTTGACTGAAAAATGTCAAAATTGAAAATACTGTGGAAACAAAGACACCTACATCTTGGATGCCCTTGAGGTAAGATAAAACATATCAAAAATTCATTTCAAAGTGAACTATCCCTTTAAACATGTTAGTGTGATTGCTACTAAATCATATTTTAATGTACTGTAAGTAGGCCTTCTGCTCAAAACTGCACTCCATAGATATAGGGATAAAATAACACTGTAAGATCATACAATGCACAATATTATTTTCCTACCATGGTGTTTCATCATTCTTGTGGCACATGTCATGTAAACCCTTTTTCATCTTGCTGCGTTGCAGAGCCATTATTGACATCCAGTGAAAGCTTTTCATATTGCCAATACTTCCTCAGTCAACAACTTTTCGATCGGCCCATTTGTTTTCATCTCAGTCACTGTGTGGTGTTCTGAATTATATGTGTTGACAGCCACTGTAACTAGCTGCCACTCAGCTATTTTTCTTTTGTTAGCAAAACCTGTGGTGATACCAGGGGAAAGATTTCATCAGGAACATTTCTTCAAGGTCAGATTTTTAGATTCTCACCCTAGGACCATCTTAACTTGCATTCTTTTCTGTTTCCCAAATCAGCATATAGATCAATCCTTGTGGCCGAAACTTTCTGCATATCTCTAATAGCTGTCACCTTATTAAATATGACTGAATAGAGTAAACGATTCAATCACAACCATATTCACATCTGCACTGTAGTGAACTAACATGCTTATACAATATAGGGTCAAAAGTGGGTGACCACTAGTAAAACATTTCTATTTGCATTTTTCTAGTTTAATACAACTTTATTAATTAAAAATTATATTATCAGCATTACAATTTGATGATTTAAAAATTGTTCTAAAGAGCATTTTGTACACTGTCATGAAAGCAAGTATATAGGTTATTTTTCGTTTTTTAGCGTTTAATTAAATATTAAAGGAGAACTCCGGCGCAGAATGAACCTTTGCTCGAATTACACATTGTTACCAAGTCAACCGTTATCTGAGATTTGTTTTCATGATTGCCGAATGTAAATAGTTTTATCTATAAAAACAGTTTAGCCTATAACGCTAGTATATAGGGCATAGAGTAATGACAAATAAAAATCGCTTGTTATTACCACTAACAAGGCTCAAAATAGCCCCACACCAACACGACAGCATAATAAGGGTCCCTACATTCAAACCGAAGCAATGATAACATTTTCAGTGTCCATACAGTTTAATAAGAAGATATTTTATACACGCAGTCAACTTCGCGAATACAGGAAGAAGCCATCTTTGAAAAATAGTCTCTACCAGTCGATCTACGAACGCCGATCCAAGTGCGCTGAACTGTGCAGATTCTCACATGGTCCGTTGTTTCCGGAAGAAATACAAAAACACGAGCCATTTTCTTCTCTTCAATATGAAGAGTTCAGATGCAAAAGCCTCTAAATGCCATTTGAAATTTTCTTCTTTAATGATGATTTTTATCAAACTTGTATATTTAAGTTCAGTAATTTCACTTAAATAACAATTAATAGGTAATTATCATTGCATTTAAGTGAAATTACTGAACTTAAATATACAAGTTTGATAAAAATCATCATTAAAGAAGAAAATTTCAAATGGCATTTAGAGGCATTTGCATCTGAACTCTTCATATGTACATGTAGCCTACTGTTCGCGCTCACCTTATCACCTTATTCACATCTCACCAGCACACTTGGATCGGCGATCAATGCTTCGGTTTGAATGTAGAGACCCTTATTATGCTGTTGTGTTAGTGTGGGGCTATTTTGAGCCTTGTTAGTGGTAATAACAAGCGATTTTTATTTGTCATTACTCTATGCCCTATATACTAGCGTTATACTAGCGTTATAGGCTAAACTGTTTTTATAGATAAAACTATTTACATTCGGCAATCATGAAAACAAATTTCAGATAACGGTTGACTAGGTAACAATGTGTAATTAGACCAAAGGTTCATTTTGCGCTGGAGTTCTCATTTTACTACTTTTATTCGTGTTAAATTTTGTAACATGTATTGCTAATTGTTAATATCGAGAGCTTATTGTAAAGTGTCACCAACCTTTCTCTTTTTTTTTAGATTTTCGGTCAATGTTTTCATTTTTAGACCCCACATTACATAAAGAAACACTGTGTGTGTGTTCATAGTTTTTCCATGTTGGTAGTCAAAACATTGTGCAGTACTTATGACGCCCATTATGCAACATGCGGTATATGACTGTCATACTAGGCTTTTATTCATTCTACTAATGGAAATCCAGTTCCCTTAATTCAGTAGTCTAGACTTCACACTCCCTTTCTGCATTAGCCTTCTTAACACCGACATACATACACGCACGCAAGATCATAATGTATTTAATCAGCAACCATTTTGCTTTGCTTAGAGGAAGTTAGAAGTTTTGCAATGATTAAAATTTATGAAGGAATGACATGCAGAAAAAAGTGTACATTAGGTTCCTGTTCTGTTGTGTTTTGTTTCATGCATGAGCCGCATATTTGGTGTCATATTGTTCATGAGACCATTTTTCAGATGTTCAGTGTGTATGGCAGCATTATCTTCTTGAAAATGAGGCCATTGTGAGTGAATAATGTTTGCAGCAGTGTGTTCACGTGAGCCAGAGCATCTATGAGGCCGTAAAGACAATGGAGGTAAAAGGTTTTCTTCAAGTGTATACACATGGTAAAAGATGACGCATCACAACATTTCACTGTTTCCCATTATTCAAGGGTCCAGGCTTTGCACACTGACCTCGGATGAGTTTGGAAAAGCAGCTCTGCCATAAATTGTAGGTTTTTAAACCTCAAAACTGATCGTTTTCAGTTCAGGTCAGAGAGGTGCTGCTTCAATTCGTGGCAATTTTGAGGCTGTATACTTTGGCGGCATTTAGCGACTCTCCTGTGAAAACGTCCACTCGTCCATGTCATTGATCTTTGACTTATGACCACGTCTCCTTTTATGACGCTGTCAGCGTCACCCCATAAACTGATAGAAATCAACAAGCCCTGAAAAGTGAAGCCAAAACGTCTTGATCGCCCCCCGGTGGCCGGTCCTAGTATAGGTCATAAACCCCGCCTCCCCATGTTATTCATTGGCACGTGAGACCAACTAAACAATTAAATTACACTTCAAATATCTTTTTTCCGAAGATGGTTTCTGTCTTTTACTGTAGTTTTTATCACGCTGATGTACTTTCAAGTGTTTGTTTTTAAAATAAGTTTGTTTGATTTTGTTCAGTGTATGTTTAGCGCCATTCTCAACATTGCTGATGCCGTGCAGTGCCCTGCGAGAAGCAGTTTCTAAGTAAATAGCTATTTTATGAACCTCTGAGCTCGTATCAGTCTTTCGATGTTGTACTTTTTTACACCATACACAGAACAAAATCAGAACAAACCAAATCAAAAACTAAAACAATGAGAAAATGAGGAGTGCGTACCTCCGTCTGAGGCAGCTGGCTTCTTATTTTGCTGTTATGCATCTGATAAATCAAAACCCAATCAGTCTACACACTCTGTGTTTCTGAGAGCTTCACCTCAGCTTGGCCTCAAATATCTGTTGTTTTCTATGAAGTTTTATGGAAAGATATTCTCTCGTAAAGTTGAAGGAAGGTTTAGGATAAAATCAGGTATGATACTGTGTCATGAAATGCTGCACATAGACATGTCAGGTTTGGTTTAAATGATTTAGAACTTAGGTTGTAGATTTTAAGCTGCTTTTAAAAAAGATTTTAAAATTATTATTATTATTTTTTTTTTTTTGTGGCAAGTAGAAACAGTATTTTTTTCTTACAAAAATACTTAGTGTTTTCGCTAGATAATAACAAGCAGATTCTTGTGGAATAGGACTGGTTTCAGAAGGTCCCGGGTCCGGGGTTATAGAAACAGGAGCAGTCGTCTGGAGAGCTGTGCTAAAGAGAGTCATCTCCAGTACTCTACACATGACATTTAAGAGTTTCACTGAAAGGTTAGACTTTCTTGTACACACACACACCACCGACACCACACCAAACACACACACACATAAACATGTGCGTGGGTCCCCGATCATCTATTGTGAATGCACCTGTAAAATAAGTAATGTTTGCATATGCCACTTTTCAGACCCGAATACTTTTTCTTTTCTATGTTTAGCTTTAAAATCTAAATATGGCTTGATAAACAATAGTTTACATGAATTAGCATATTCATGTGGACTAATAGCATTCCAGTTTGCAGCTATACAGTGTTTAATTTTCTATTCCAATACAAATAAATAAATAAGTGTAAAATGAAATAAATTAAAATGTAATTTAAAATACAATAATCCTATAATAAAATATCCTATAATATAATTGAATAGTTTTCTTCAAAATTTAATTTTTAATATAAATTTAAGAGTTTTAATCTTTAAAAAAAAAAATGTAAAAGATTGGAGGATTTCTACATTTTATTTATACAACAATTTATACTCAAGTTGTCCCAAATAAAATCAACTAAATTTATTTAAAAAAATATAAATATGTTATTGTTAACTAAAACTATTATATGTTTTTTAAGAAGCTAAAATAAAATATAAATTAGATGAAAAACTTGCCTTGAAGTGTTGCAATGGCAACTAACTTAAATAAATTAAGTTTGTTGAAATGCTAAAATGACTAAACTTAAAACTGAAGCCAAAATCAATTATACTTAAGTAAAAAAATAAAATAAAAAAAGTTTTTACTCTAAAAATATAACCACCTAAACTGAGACTAAGACAAGAATGAGGCGGACGAGACCGATTCAAGACCAGGACCACAATAAAAAAACAAGATCTCACACAAGTACTTTTTTTGCAATCATATCTTTCATTTGTATTAATTTTGGTGATATTTTTGACAAAATTCCCCATAAAATTGTGACCTGGCAGAACAAACTAAATTAAATTAGAAATAAGTTATTGACTACATTTGAAGCAGGAAGTTTTTCATCCAATCACATTAATGATGTTAACATAAATCAGACAAAGTACCAGAAATTTATTGATGTCCCCGAAGTTGTGGCCTTGACCAGTCTTGAAATAAAATCCAGAGTCCTCTTAGGCTTTGTCCATTTGAAAACGCATCTTATTCTCTCCGTTTTGGCCTTCCAGCCACACTGAGATGGCGTTTTTATTAATGAAAACGAAGCTTTTTGAAAACGCTGTCCAAAAATTTCACAGTCATGAAGAAGCGCCATAATAGTCTGGTCTTGTAGGCCTAGGAAATGTTTACACTCATTATCGCATCCTTCCGGTGAAAATCACATGTGCTTATAAAAAAATAACCCAAACAGTGTAGGATGAGATGTGTGCCAAAGTTAAGAAACAAACCCTGAATCCTGTATGAGCAACCATAATAGTGATGCTCATCTCAGCAGGAGCCAATTAAAACAGAAAGTAATAATTGCTCACTTTCTTTGTGCCTTAGTCATTAATAAAGTTGAAAGCATGAGAATAGGAGAGCTCATCTGCACCTGATTTCTTTTGCTAATATTGCTGAGACTTTTGTGTTGGTGTCACAGCCCATTGTTTTGATCATTAAACAGTGGCTCTTTGTATTCATCAGATGAAGTCATCTTTCTGTGTTGTTGCAGCACATGTTTGCTTGGGTTGTGTTGGTGGTGGCTCCTGTCATTGAGTCTAGACTCTGTTGCATCACATAATATTTTTCAACACCAAATATGGTCAAAAACGTTCCCCAGAGACTAATTAAAGATGTCGCAACATACGACTTTCAATATGGTTCTGTTTAAGAAGATCCCTCCAACCGTTCGCTGCTCTTCTGCGGGAACGTCTCTAATAACTCTGAGTCATGTTCATCTCCATATGTTTGGAATTGATTCATGTTCATAGATTTGAAATATTCAACGGTGCAGATCTATTCCACATCTAGAGCGGCAATGACACAAATTGCTTTTTGTTTAAACACTCAGGTTGTTCATATATTTTGTGGACCTTTGGATATTTGGCAAGTAGCCAAAATCATATATTATATACAACTATATGTCATATATATAATCATATGCATGTATGTATATATATATATATATATATATATATATATATGATAATGTGATCATTATTATAAATAATGCCATGGTACCTCCATCTGAAAACTGAAATGGTATTTTCATAAAAAATAAAAAAAATCTATTGCATTAATATACTCTTTAAAATGTACCATGCTGGTACCTCAGTATTTTGGACATTTTTCGGCCATTCTTTTTTCTTTTCTTTATATATATATATATGATAATGTGATCATTATTGTAAATAATGCCATGGTACCTCCATCTGAAAACTGAAATGGTATTTTCATAAAAAAAATTTTAAAAAAACGATTGCATTAATATACTCTTTGAAACGTACCATGCTGGTACCTCAGTATTTTGGACATTTTTCGGCCATTCTTTTTTCTTTTCTTTTTATGCGTACCATAATAACATATGACATGTAGCATGCTACAGTGTTTTTGGCATGTTGCATGTTTATCCCACAGTTTTTTTTGAACATGTACAATGGTAATACCATGTTTTTGGACATGTCCCATGGTACAAACTTGGTATTTTGGACAAATCCTATGGTACTTCTCAGAAGTACCATGTGAATAAAATGGCAAATTAATTTCAGTGCCATGGTATCTTTCAGAGTACTATAGTATTGCAGTTTTATAACATCATTTTCAGTGGTGCCACGTAATTTTGAGATCTGTGTGTTATCACATGCAAAGGTTTGCCACCGGTCTATTATTAATCAACAGGACTCCCTGCTAGTGTCATTTCTCCCCCATCTCATCATATATTTAAAGCTTCTCACGTCTGAGATCTCATTTCCACTCAAGCGCTGGTCTGTGTTCCCGGACGTGATAAAAGAAATTTCAAAGCAGTGCGATTCCATGCTTTGCCGTGTTTGCTTTCATGTTCTCCAGTGAGTAATACCATTTCCAATTCATTAAGCTGCACTTTTGTTTTAGAGGGTTTGCAAATTAAACAGGAAGGTGTTTTTCCGCTGCTTCCCATTCGCTGAGTTTGTTTCTCGCTCTCCTTCGCAAGGACTCGATGGCTGCGTGACTTTAGCTCTGACTCACTAATACAGAAACTCCTTGAGAGACTGGAGCCAGACGTTACTGAGTCTGTGATCACACCTGCATTAATGCAAATCAACTCAATCTGACCAATGATTGCAAATACACTTTTATATGTTTAAATGTCTGCAAACTGAACAAAATGGCAATGTAATATGTATTTTCAGCCAATGCGCACAATTACTATCAACGTTGTTTGGTTATATTTCAATAGTCCACTTTAAACATACTATCTTTGAGTAACCTTGCAACTACATGTTAGATAAGGATTTAGAATACGGTTAGAGCTTGTACTTGCAAAGACTTGATAAAATCAAAATAAAGTGTTAGCAGATATTAAACAGAATATTACTCTAATGTATTTGACATGTGGTTGCAATGTTACTTGTAGCATTCATACTTTTTTGAGGAAAAGTACAAATCTAACTGTTACTTGTGTGCTTTAGATACGTATGTGTCCTGTTTGGGTTTGCGTAGTGTCCATATACCTATCAATTTCACTGCATGTGCTTACAAATATTTTGTTGAGTCCTGGAAGTAAATACAGGCTGCAAAAGTGCAATCTGCAATTATGCAAAAAAATCTGTATTGAATGACTACTACTATTATTTGCACTTAGATGACAAATTCCTTGTTCTTTACTCGTCTGTAAGTCAGGTTTGTTTAAAGGATTAGTTCACTTTTGAAAAAACTTTTGCTGATAATTTACTCACCCCCATGTCATCCAAGATGTCCATGTCTTTCTTTCCTCAGTCGAAAAGAAATTAAGGTTTTTGATGAAAACATTCCAGGATTTTTTTCCATATAATGGACTTCAATGGGAACCGGATGGTTCAAGGTCCAAAAGACAGTTAATAACTGTTTCAGATGCAGCTTCAAATGTCTTTAAACGACACCAAACGATGAATAAGGGTCTTATCATGCGAAACGATCGGTTATTTCAAAACTTATTGCAAAAATGTAACTTTTCTAAGGACAAATGCTAGCCTTTCTCTATTCTGTGAGGCTCATTTGCAACGTCACGTATTACGTAATTACGTTCAAAAGGTCACGGGCGACGTAGCCGAAAGTACAGAGTCAGTGTTTACAAGTTGAATGCATAGGTTGAACGTGCAAACTAACTCAAACACCGTTTACAAATAGAGAAATTAAAAGGAAAAACAACGATGTCGGACGATTTTGATTCTGTACTTCCGGCTACGTCGCCCGTGACCTTTTGAACGTAATTACGTATTACGTGACGTTACAAACGCGCCTCAGAGAATATAGCAAGGCTAGCATTTGTCCTTAGAAAAGTTACATTTTTGGAATAAGTTTTGAAATAACCGATCGTTTCGCATGATAAGACCCTTATTCATCGTCGGGTGTCGTTTAAAGACATTTGACGCTGCATCTGAAACTGTTATTAACACTATCTTTTGGACCTTGAACCATCCGGTTCCCATTGAAGTCCATTATATGGAGAAAAATCCTGGAATGTTTTCATCAAAAACCTAAATTTCTTTTCGACTGAGGAAAGAAAGACATGGACATTTTGGATGACATGGGGGTGAGTAAATTATCAGCAAAAGTTTTTTCAAAAGTGAACTAATCCTTTAAAAGCATATGATAAATTAATGAAAGTAAATAGTGATAATTTTTTTTACACTCAAATTACTGGTCAAATATAACCAGTGCTTTCTCTTTTAGCATGTTGCTTTAAAATAGCAGAAGTTGGTTGCTCTTGCTCTCAGAGAGATAATGCAGTATGAGGTCGAGGGTTTGTATGAAGAGGAGCTCTCAGCCCCGTCACATGAAGAAACCGTCCTGTCCTCAGGCTGTTAATGGACTGACCTGCTGACCCACGCTTGGCTAAAGAGCCTGACAGTGTGGGTATTTTTGGGTCAGGTGATATCTCGTATCTGTGTTTAGCGAAATCATGTTAAAAGTTACATAAGAGGGACATCCCATATCATGTTCAAATGGCCTGCTAATGGGGGCGGTATATGCAAAGACGAGGATCTCTTGGAGTTGCTAATGCATAATCTAAATGCATTAAATACTACAGAGGTTAAATGCCTTTACCGCATGCTTATCTAAATATGATTATCTGCTTTAAAGTGAGAAACACGTAGATGTGTATATGAAGAGTTCAGATGCAAAAGCCTCTAAATGCCATTTGAAATTTTCTTCTTTAATGATGATTTTTATCAAACTTGTATATTTAAGTTCAGTAATTTCACTTAAATAACAATTAATAGGTAATTATCATTGCCATTTAAGTGAAATCACTGAACTTAAATATACAAGCTTGATAAAAATGATCATTCTAGAAGAAAATTTCAAATGGCACTTTTGCAACTGAACTCTTCATATATATATATATATATATATATATATATATATATATATATATATATATATATATATATATATATATATATATGCCGTCAGTGGCTACACGAGACTAATATATATACACACTTGGCCTAAAGGATTATTAGGAATACTATGTTTGACCCCCTTTCGCCTTCATAACTGCCTTAATTCTATATGGCATTGATTCAACAAGGTGCTGAAAGCATTCTTTAGAAATGTTGGCCCATATTGATAGGATAGCATCTTGCAGTTGATGGAGATTTGTGGGATGCACATCCAGGGCACGAAGCTCCCGTTCCACCACATCCCAAAGATGCTCTGTGCTGTATGATTCATTGCTTGTGCTTTTCCTCATGTGGATAAAAGCGTCTGCTAAATGACTTCATGTAATGAAAATGCTTAACGAAAGATGATGTTTGATTAGGCAAGATTGTGCGAGTATGGTGTTGAGGTGGAATGAGCGAGACAGTTAAATAATCATCCTAAACCAACACAATTTGCTTTGAGGAAAAACACCAAACTAACAAAATAGCAGAAAAACACGAGAATGAAGTACAACACAGAACATTGTAGGTCGTCCTGGCCGCTCCAGTTCTGTCCCATGAGGTCGGTTTCTCCACAGAAGAACACAGTGACCCGTCTTAATGTGCATGTCAGCCACGGAGCGCTTTAATACTTGTGTTTTCGGAGGGGCTTGTCAAAGCTAACCAGAGCTCTGGAGTCTTGTTAGAAACCCAATTCCTCTTCAATTTAGGGCCTCGGCTCACCAGGGCCCACCTAAGCAGACTCTGTTAGACGCATTTGTTGGTGAAATTGAGCTGCACGGGTGATTGCAGTGGGGCATTTAGAGGCAGCGAGGGAATGAGTCGAGGTGTTTCAGATGCAAGTCAGGTCCGTGAAACCCTCGCAGGAGTAAATCTCTGTTAATAAAGTTCTGAGAGAAAACCTTAGAAACCTGCGACCAGTTCTCATGCTTGAGAGAGAGATGTCTCGTTCACTTCATATGCACGATGAAAAGATCTGATGTAGAGTGTTTTAAAACGTTCCATTCCCGTGTTCAGCCTTCAGCCTGTTGCAGATCTGCCCGTCTAGCTTAATGTCAGTAATTATGTCAGTTAAAACAAACACGTGCTCATCTGCCCCTTTAAAAATTGGAGAATGAAATGAATATATTTTTCTGGAAGTGTAAAATAGCACCAGGGAATGTTTGCGGCGAAACACGCCTCCTTTTTGCGCTGATCCGCCCAGGGAGCGCAAGTTTATTTCCTAGTTTACCGACGTGCGTCTGTGGAGGCAAAAATCCTGCTTTGCGCGCGTTCAAAATAGGAATGATACATGCGTCTGTGTATAAAGTCATTTGTACCGGGTACAAGATAGAGCCCCTGATGTTAATTCAGCATTTAAAAAAAATAATAATAATTGCCAGCCAGCCCCTGGATTTTTTATAATTTCCACAACTTTCATGGCCCCCAGAATATATTGTTCAATCAGTAACATTAGGCAGTTTTGATTTATATGCAATTTAATTTTGAGAATCACGTTATTTTACATGCTTGCATATGATATCGCTAGTCTCTGCTTCTTTTTTGCCTGTGTTTTGATCCAGAGATACTCTTTCAGAAGATCATCAATGGCAGGGAAGCTTTTTCTCATAAAATTTTTCAATGGCAGAGAAAGTTCAAAAAATTATTTTGAAAAAAAAAAAAAAAAAACTTGCGGAAACCCCATCATTTTCAACCTTCATTCTGACCTTCAATCTGTTTTTAAGGGGTGACTTTTTACTAAACAGCCACTGTTATGATTGGCTACACTCTAAAAGTTGCTGGGTTGTTTTAACCCAACTTTGGGTCAAATATGGACAAACCCAGCCATTGAGTTACATTTTTTACCAACCCAACGTTTGGGTTTGTCCATATTTGACCCAAAATTGGGTTAAAACAACCCAGCATTTTTTAGAGTGTAACATCACTGCATAGGAAACAGCATCAACGCCCACTCTCTATTGCATGTAAGTGTTTTGAAAACATCCATATAAAGCGGTCATTTACAGACAAAGCATTATGAACTCCTTACTTATGATGTTTGTGTTGCAGCTGCTGTCAAATTTATTACTGTTGGCTGCTTCGTCTGAACGTGCGTCTGTATACTGTATTCAGTGTAGACAGCGTCAGTGATTATAATGGCTTCTATTTGCTTTTGAAGCGACGGTCACATCAATGCCGTTAAGCGACTGAACGCCAGTGGGCGGAGCCTATGGTGGGATGATGTAAAACTGTTTGTGTATTATTTTGTGTGAAACTTGACATTAAACTGCAATATGCATTTGTAACATGAGGATGTTGGGAGATATTTTCTCTGTCTATTAAATGAAACTGTTTAGAGCATCGCGGCCTTGCAGAAAATGAAGAAAGAAAACATGTGTCCTGAGGCTGGAGATATACAGCATATACAGTTGAGAGAATCTACACTTTGAGGGACTTTCAAGGACACCATATCACTTAAATTGAGAAAGACTGAGTTGACATTTAGATCTCCCCTCAAATAAAATAATATAATAGCAATTATGTTATTTTTGCTGTTTCTCAGTGTGTAAGTGAAAGAGTTTTTATTGCACCACTTTAAAGCAGACGTGGGTGATTTCTGCTCCTCTAATGGCACCAAACACTACTGGAATACAAATAAATAAACATCTATAGAGGATGCTTTACTAGAAATCTTTATTTTTTTATTTTTTTATTTTTTTTTTGAAGAGCTCTTTTGAAGAACTCAAATTTGACTTGTTTTTGTATGAGTCAGTGTTGCCATGAGTCAATTGCATTAATGGCTCAGGTGTAGAGTCCAATCATATGTTTGACTGTTTGGTTACTTTCTTCTTCTTCTTTTTTTTGAACACAGAACAAAAAATGACAGCGGTGAGAAAGCAGCAGTTAAGAAAACATCTGATCATGGCAGCGTGGATATGTTTGCACAAGCTCTGCAATCGCAGCATAATGTCGACATGAGGTAATAAAAGGTCATTAACATTGTTACCATTAACATTAATGGATTCCATCTCTAAGCTGACGTGAGCCAGTGTTGCACACTCTCAGGTGTGTGTGTAAACTTAACATCCTTTGGATTTTCCTGGCAAAAAAGTTTCTTAAAAAACGAGTCCTTAACATAAAAATCAATCAACAGGCTCTCATAGACAATCTAGAAAGTAGTAGGGAAGTCATATTTTTTTTTTTCAAGTTGTTAAGTTGTTTTATGTTACAAAATGTTCACACATTGCCAAAAGCAAAGACTTCAAAGTCCCTTCAAAGAATCAAAACATTTGAGTCTTTGAAAGTTTCCAGGTAACTAGACGGATTAGTGTGTAAATGAACTAATTAGTCATTAGCTGGTTAGCATGTGACAGTTCAGTATTGTCTGGGGGCAGGAGGTGCTTTCATCCGAGCGTTTGATTATAGAAAGATGCGAGCGCTTAAATCATGTGTAGAGTTCAGCTGGTTGGTTTCGGAACGCTCTTTAATAACCGTCTCTGAAATGCTGTGGCCACTGAGGCGTCTCCACTCATTCTTTCCCCTCTGTTCGAATGCAGTGTTGATGTAGCATAGCGACCAGCAATTAAACTCCTCGATTGGAACTCAGTCAAGTGTAACCCGACAAGCGCAGCATGTTTTCTTGCTTCTTTTTTTAGTGGTAGGACATCATATTTCCATGTCCTGTCATGTCGTGCTTTCCCAAGCTCTAAGAATGATGATGGTGTCTAAGGATGAACTTAAAAATGTGATCAAGTGTCATTGAGTTCGTAGTCTCAGTCCAGGAGTTGGAGGATGAGCGTGTGTAGGAGGGGAAGGATGGGTAAATATAGACGTACTGACAGACAGAGTGAGAATCAGGGGACAAATGAGAGTCCATAGAAAGAGATGAGGTGGATGTGAAACAAATATATATTATACTCTCACCTAAAGGATTATTAGGAACACCATACTAATACTGTGTTTGACCCCTTTTCTCCTTCAGAACTGCCTTAATTCTACGTGGCATTGATTCAACAAGGTGCTGAAAGCATTCTTTAGAAATGTTGGCCCATATTGATAGGATAGCATCTTGCTGTTGATGGAGATTTGTGGGATGCACATGCAGGGCACGAAAATCCCGTTCCACCACATCCCAACAATGCTCTGGTGACTGTGGGGGCCATTTTAGTACAGTGAACTCATTGTCATGTTAGAGAAACCAATTTGAAATGATTCGAGCTTTGTGACATGGTGCATTATCCTGCTGGAAGGTAGCCATCAGAGAATGGGTACATGGTGGCCATAAAGGGATGGACATGGTCAGAAACAATGCTCAGGTAGGCCGTTGCATTTAAACGATGCCCAATTGGCACTAAGGGGCCTAAAGTGTGCCAAGAAAACATCCCCAACACCATTACACCACCACCACCACCAGCCCGCACAGTGGTAACAAGGCATGATGGATCCATGTTCTCTAACCATAACTTATTCACCTATTTTTCCCTCTGATTTTAGGGATAACACTGATAGAAGCACCTAACCCTGGTTGTAAACATAAACTTGACATAAACTGTAAACCTGTCCCTCAAATTTGATTGGTTGATTGGGATTTTGGTTCGATTTGGTAAAATCATGTTCACTGATTTGTGCCCTATATTAGTGTATGATATATGAGTATGTGTAAGTTAAATTTTATTTGAATGAAGAAAATATATTTAGTTGATCTATGATGTCTATCCAATAGATAATAATATAAAAAATAAGATAGAAATAAAATGAGAGAATAGAGTTAATAAATGAGAGAATCGAGTATAATAAATGTGAATAGCAGCGCAGATCATTAGAGTATTCAGTATTCAGAAATGTTTGGATATTCCTAGTAGATAAATGATTCATGCAATTTGAGAGGCAAGGACCAAAAAAAAATGTCTGCTGCTATGTGTGCTTTTACTAAATATTTGTCGATTTTCGTGCGAGTAGTGTTAACTGGAATATTGGTTCAGGGTCGTCAGTGTTAATGACCCCTGTGGTGTGTGAAAACGAGCACTTGATTAACAGATGCGGCGTGAGGTTTTCAAGCATCCAGTTTGTAACGGATTCTTCAGGCCAGAACAGCCAGAAAAATAATAATCTGAGCGTTAATGACAAAGTTTTAGAGAGGTAGATTCAGGAACGCAACCACACACAATGTAGATCTTTCATGGTTATTTATTTATACATCTTGGAGTCATATTTCAAATATATTTTTCCTCTAAAATAGTTCATTACATGACAGAGAATATACAACATCCAGCACTACAAGTTGCTCTCTCACTTGTGCGCCGGTATATCTAAAAACAAACAAATATACATACAAACGAAAAAACCAAAGAAACAGAAACTCTCTGGTCTGAACACTTTGCATACGACAGGACAGCTGATCAGAGCTGCACACACTTATGATCAATTCAACACCCACAAACATTCTTTAGCAGTCATGTGATTGGTTTTGTGAGTGTGTGTTGGTGACTTTCACAGACTGACCTTCAGGTTTCGTCACAGGATTCTCTTGTTATATATGAGCGAATAAAAAAAATGTCCAGATCATATTTCAAAATTCAAATGTAAGAATTAAAAGTATTTTTTTAAGCATCGCAACATTATTGGAAAACAAATAATAAAATAAAAAATATAAAGTGTTTTTCTGTGATATTATGGTGCATTGCCATCAATGCTTTGCTATGCAAAGGTACTGTATTACAGGAGTGACAATCATGAGGATTATGAAAAATGCATGAAAATAAAAATAATTGTCATGAAATTGTTAAAAATAACCCAAAAATTCACCCAAAAATGAAAATTCTGTCAGTATTTACTCACCCTCATATTGTTCCAACCCCGTAAGACCTTCGTTCATCTTCGGGACACAAATTAAGATATTTAAGATATTAAGATCGCTCCTGCATACAGTCCATAGGCTTCTTGAGGGACTGGCTCTTGCTGTCCCCGAACAGTCATTAAAGACATCGTTAAAATAGTCCAAGTGACTACAGGGGCTCAATCTTAACTTTATCAAACGACGAGAACACTTTTGTGCGCAAAAAAACAACAAAAATAACGACTTTATTTCAACTATTCACTTCCTTCTCCATGAGCCTGTAAGTCAGTTAACGTAGTGTGATTGCGTAGAGCTACGTCACACGTAGGCTCACTATTGGCCGACGCTGGTCATGTGTGTGATGCGTGTGACGTACAATAACAGAAGCTTACGCTATTAAACTAGTAACCTGACTCGCGCAAAGGGAGAAATAAACGAATTGTTGAAATAAAGTCGTTATTTTTGTTGTTTTTTTGCGCACAAAAGTGTTCTCGTCGTTTGATAAAGTTAAGATTGAGCCCCTGTAGTCACTTGGACTATTTTAACGATGTCTTTAATGACTTTTCGGGGACAGCAAGAGCCAGTCCCTCAAGAAGCCTATGGACTGTATGCAGGAGCGATCTTAATATCTTAAATATCTTAATTTGTGTTCCGAAGATGAACGAAGGTCTTACGGGGTTGGAACAACATGAGGGTGAGTAAATACTGACAGAATTTTCATTTTTGGGTGAACTAACCCTTTAAAGTCTTAATGTTATTTTAAATATAATTATTTAGGCATGAAATATGACCTGGATATGTTTTTGTGAGATTCACCAATATCTCAATAGATAATCATAGAGGCTAGAAGGGCATGTGGCAGTACGATCCATAACTAACCGTCACCTATAGATGGGAATACTGACGTCCTCCGGGTGGAACAGTGAATGGCATTCTTCTGACGTCTACCTCTAATGCTACATGTGTTGTTATGCTTCATTCTCTGATCATACTCGAGTCATGCATTTGGATACAAGTGAGTGACAAAAACAAAAGGTGAGTCAAACGTCACAATTTGATTTCCCATTGGTAGCATGGCAGTCAAACTCAATAATAATCTGACTTCTCATTGACCCCTGATTTTTCGACTAAATACCAATGCCATGTTAAATATTTTGCAACAAGATGTGTTCAACCTTCACAATTCTCTTTTACAGCCTTCTGATAGTGGCTACATTCACATGCCAGCACAATAACAGAATACAGCCGTCAGTCTTGTACGAAAAATGGTTGAAATGGGGCATTGTACGGACATACAGTAGAATGAAACTGGCTGGTATAGTGTTTGGGATGAAACACTTTTTGATGAACAATTTTTGAGGATGAACTTTAGGAGTGTTCTAAAATGTCAAGCAGTTTAGAATAAAAAATGTAACAATTAGGATTCAAATGTGTTCTCTTGCATTCCATCACTATAGTTACAGGCACAAGAATGCAGGCTGCATGGAATTTCCAGCCATCATTGAAAAATGTCTACACATTCCTGCCTCGTTCTGTGTTCATTTCTTATATTTTAATGCTAATATTATTAAGCACTTCCATCTGCACTTAACACATTATGCCATATTTAAATTCAGTCCACTGAATTCTGCACATCTACAATGCAAAAAAGGCCTGCCAGCAAGATTCCACATTCTAATCAGATTCACATTGACATTCACTTGCTCATCATAAGGGGTGATGGTGCACTTCCTGCGTTGAGCTTATAACAAGTGCATGATAAAACTTCTACCATCGTCATATATTGCACAGTATTTAGATCCTGCTTTTTGCCTCTAATCATTGATGTAAACAAGATCAATTTGAACAAACAATCTAAAGGTCTGAATACAAAACAAAATAGTCGCAGAAATGGGTGATGGCTTCTGGGGATGTCACCAAACACACATCGGAACTTCAAAAAGCAACAAAAGGAAACATGAAATATGCACTTCACAATATCCTGAAACAACCCTCCATTTATTGTTTCACTCATTCTGACTTAAATCGAATCGGCTGCGTCCTATAAGAGGTCCTACTAAACTTAGCGTGGATTATAAACAATATGTGATTATACGTGACATGAAGGCATTGTGCAAGAGTTCAGAGCGATTACGGTAACATACACGAGGAACAGTATTACAGCCGCGGGAGTGTCTTTTTCACTGTAGGAGAACCTGGACTGGGGTGTAATTATTCCAGGCCCTGTCCCTGTTACCTATGGATTTACCTGAGGAGCGAGTCTATGATAATCTCTTCAACAGCGACAGACGGTATGCCACATTAGGATAAATATGAACTGGTTAAATATGAGCGGATAATACAAGCCGGGAAATCATTTTGCGCATTTTATGTTTGTAAACAGACTTACCTTAAAGCTCCACTGTGGATGGAACTACGAGTATGAGTGATACTAGAGCAAAGCAATTGAAATATATACTGTATATACGATCACACCATAACATCTAAGCGTACGCAAATCTGATAAAGGACACTCAAACAGAGGCACAAATGGCTCCTTCATTTTCGTCATATGCTCTCATGCCCTTCCCTTGCGACGATGATAGATGTGATGAAGCTAA
Organism: Pimephales promelas; assembly: GCF_988280905.1. Classification (NCBI taxonomy): domain Eukaryota; kingdom Metazoa; phylum Chordata; class Actinopteri; order Cypriniformes; family Leuciscidae; genus Pimephales; species Pimephales promelas. Next base: position 4,870,347 of record NC_142779.1, on the reverse strand, counting down.
GCAGAGTACCGGACACACACAGTCCTGGTAGTTTGCTCGCACTCTTTGCTTGAACGTCTAACATCACATATTGCTACTGAACTGTAACCATGTGCTTAAATGTTATCTTACGTGATGTGGCTTGTTTTAAAAGGAGTTCCAGGGAGGGTTGCCTACATTTCAAAACTTTTGAAAGTAAAATCCTCCATAACTACATATTGCATCTGAATCTGTGACTTATGCTGCATTCCATTCAAAGTCAGACGTGAGATATTCCTAATTGATATCTCTCACTTCTAAGTTGTTACATTGCCTAAAGTTTGGAAGATGATGTATAAGAAAATATAATGGCAATGCTACTGTTTGCTGTGCAGATCTGATTGTCAACAGAGAAGTTGCCAAATTGTAACCAAATTGGAAGATAACTGTGCTAGCATTTGTTCTGCAGGTTTATGATATGATCCTCTTTGAGCTATTGATGTATTTTATTTGCTTAAAAGTGACTGTTTATCATTAAAGCTGGGCTCAGACTACAGGATTTTCCGGACGATTTATGCCTGGTGTCGTTTAAAGCCTTTTGAAGCTGCGCTGAAACTCTCTTTTGGACCTTGAACCGTTTGGTTCCAATTGAAATCCATTATACGGAGAATGTTTCCATCAAAAACCTTAAAGTCTGATGGGCCAGGGTTGTCATATCTTGTAGTGTGTGTAGGTTTGAGATTTGAAAGAAGAAAATCTGTGAAGATTCTCGTTATGTGCGTGATGCAACCAGATTTCCCAATCGGGTTACGATTTTAAAAACTTCAGTAGTCTGAGCCCGGCCTAAATATGTGCATCTCACTGGATGCCACCCTCTTGCCGAAAGATATCAAGTTCAAGCAACTTCATGTGGCAATGTATTGCAATGTTCCAAGTAGCAAGCTATCCAATGTAAATGGAATGCAGCATTACTATAGGATGCTTCAACAATGAACACTGTGTGTCTTTCATGTCAACACTGTTTGCTGCCATCGCAAAACTTCCAAAATAAAAATAGTTTGTCAATGGCAACCCGTTGTAGAGCTAGCATGTACATGCGATTTCTCTCTAACGCTATGCAATGAAATTATTGAACGTCAAAGCCAAGAGTGCAGTTTGTCTTTCCAGAGGCGTTCGTGTGCCCATATCCATGAAGAGGAGAACGTTCATTGCAGTCAGAGGAACGGTCCTATTGCTGGAGGAGAACGACCGACCCAGTGAGTCAACGCTATCCCGGCAGTTTGATTGAAGCGAGAGTGATCGTTCTCAGCAGTTTGTCCAGATGCTTTATGAATCTTGTAAATTGAGGGTGAGGTAACTGATGCTCTTCTGGTCCAAAGTTCACGTTGTGTCGTTTTTTTCAGAACCAAATTATATTCCATAACAAACTGAATGGCAATGCAGCAGTGGCACACAGTAAAGAAAGCCAAAGGACAAGAAGTGCAAACCCAGACTGACGAAATACCACGTAAATAGCTACCAAAAAAAAAAAAAAAAGATATAAATTTGTGCTTCTTTAGATTCACATTGTCATAGTCCTAGAAGTTTCAATCGGAGTCTATTTGTCTTTTCCGTAACTCGACATTTTCCAGTACATCATATACACGTGCATGTACAGGTCCATTCAGGTCATCAGTAACTTCGTGACCACTCGTTTCGCTCATTCATTCCTGCTCACTTTATTCCTTGCAATCTTAACGTCTTAAGGAAATTGCATCTCCATGCACTTGAGTCTGTGGAAAGAAGTAGTTCATTTGGGGAAAGGACATCCCTGTCACTCTTTCAGCCATCTGTTCATCCCGTAAGCCCTCCGTCATCTTTGGTAACAGTTGACACTTTGGTGTGTCAGATACATACACAAGTAGGAAAAGGGGCGGTTGAGGTGAAGGTGTCCAGACATATGGAAAGAATGCTCAACATTAACTGAGATATGTTTATATAAAACATAAAAGATGCCACATAGCAGGTCAAAGCTCAATAAGTGACTACAAAAGATGACACTAAAGAAAAAGCAGGCATGACTTGTAAGAAGTGTTGTGAAGTCAGGACAAAGTACAAGAGAAGCAGGAAACAGGAGGATATGAGGAAGGCAGGAAGGGTGGTCACGTGTCGGGGCAGTTCTTATTGCTGCCGCGGGGGGCGTTCTACGCTGGCGGTGTGTGCTCAGGGTTATCTGTATCATCTTAGGAGGAACATCAGGCAGATGGTGCCGAGCAGCTGGACGATCACTGGGAGAAGATGGAGACTCTGGTGTGTCCCGGATAGAACTGCTGTAAACAGGAAGACAAACATTATTACACTCTTTACAATGCAACATTCGCTATTTCCCTTCATTTTGGAAAGCAGACAAGAAAGTATTGTGGAAGCTAATGGGATTTAAACCTGCATCTTTAACACGAGCATCATAGCTCCAGAAGAATACAATATTGCTGAAAATTTACTCCATAATAGTACGTTTCACTGAAGTTCCTATTGCTTTTCATATAAGGTACACTCAGAAAAAAAGGTACAAAAGCTGTCACTGGAGCTGTACCCAAAGTCTGCATATTGGTGCCTTAGTGGTACATATTAGAACCTAAAATGTACATATTAACACCTAAAATGGACATATTAGGTCCTGAAATGGACATATTAGCACGTAAAATGTACATAATAACACTTAAAATGTACATATCAGCACCCAAAATGTACATAGCCTATTAACACCTAAAATGTACATATTAACACTTAACCCCCTCAGACCTGAATTATGTGTCAAGTTTCTGAAAAATATAAAAGTACATTTTCCCAGCTCATGAGGTTTCTAGAAATGAAAACAAATGGAAAAAAAATATATATAATTGCTTTCATTGTGATTTTTTTTATCCATTCCAATGGACATCAGGTCAAAACAGGTGTACTTCCCAAAAATGTACCAAACTGAAATAAATTAATAAACATAACATTTATGTTTATAGAGGACCATGAGACTTAAACCTGAGTGCAGATATTCCTGAGCTGAGATATTGAGATCCCACGTAGCATTTATCCCATTATAAAAATAGTGGGTTATTGGACAAATAGTGGGTTTGTGTACACATGGTTTTTAAGCTTAGCTTCCAAATTTTGGATGAAAACTATTTTACTGCACTCAGGGAGGCCCCCTGAGTCTGTGGCACCAAGGGCAGTCCCGAAATTCCACCGTCCGCGAACCCACTATTTTTATAATGGGATAAATGCTATGTGGGATCTCAATATCTCAGCTCAGGAAGGGTCTAGAGACTCCATTTTTGCACTCAGGTCTAAGTCTCATGGTTGTTGTTTTTTTCGGGGGGCGAAATTTTGAGTTTCTCCAATCTTCTCAAAACTTCTCAAAACTCTGGATCTGGAACTCTGGATTCTCAAGACCCTTCCAGAGCTGAGATATGGACATCCCTCCTAGCATTTATCCCCTTATAAAAATAGTGGTTTATAATGGGATAAATGCTACGTGTGATCGCAATATCTCAGCTCAGGAACGGTCTAGAGCCTCCATTGTTGCACTCAGGGCAAAGTCTCATGGCCCTCTATCAGAATCCAGAGTTTTGAGAGGATTGGGGAAACTTAATTTTTCGCCCCAAAAAAAAAAAAAACCGTAAGGGGTAACACTGTCGTTTTTTTTTCTGGTCGAAATTTTGAGTTTCGATATCTCAGCTCTGGAAGGGTCTAGAGCCTCCATTGTTGCACTCAGGTCTAAGTCTCATGGCCCTCTATCAGAATCCAGAGTTTCAAGAAGATTGGGGATATTTAATTTTTCGCCCCCCCCAAAAAAAACGTAAGGGGTAACACTGTCGTTTTTTTTTTGTGGTGGAATTTTTGAGTTTCGATATCTCAGCTCTGGAAGGGTCTAGAGCCTCCATTTTTGCACTCAGGTCTAAGTCTCATGACCCTCTATCAGAATCCAGAGTTTTGAGAAGATTGGGGAAACTTAATTTTTTGCCCCCCCCAAAAAAACGTAAGGGGTAACACTGTCGTTTTTTTTTCTGGTCGAAATTTTGAGTTTCGATATCTCAGCTCTGGAAGGGTCTAGAGCCTCCATTTTTGCACTCAGGTCTAAGTCTCATGGCCCTCTATCAGAATCCAGAGTTTTGAGAAGATTGGGGAAACTAAATGTTTTGCCCCAAAAAAAAAAAAAAACGTAAGGGGTAACACTGTCGTTTTTTTTTTCGGGTCGAAATTTTGAGTTTCGATATCTCAGCTCTGGAAGGGTCTAGAGCCTCCATTGTTGCACTCAGGTCTAAGTCTCATGGCCCTCTATCAGAATCCAGAGTTTCAAGAAGATTGGGGATATTTAATTTTTCGCCCAAAAATGAAAAAAACGAAAGGGATAACACTGTCGTTTTTTTTTTCGGGTCGAAATTTTGAATTTTGATATCTCAGCTCTGGAAGGGTCTAGAGCCTCCATTTTTGCACTCAGATCAAAGTCTTGTGGCCCTCTATCAGAATCCAGAGTTTTGAGAAGATTGGAGAAACTTAATTTTTCGCCAAAAACGAAAAAAAACTAAAGGGGTAACACTGTCGGGTTTTTTTTGGGGTAGAAATTTTGAAGTTTGATATCTCAGCTCTGGAAGGGTCTAGATCATCCATTTTTGCACTCAGGTCAAAGTCTCACAGCCCTCTATCATAATCCAGAGTTTTGAGAAGATTGGAGAAACTTAATTTTTCACCCAAAAATGAAAAAAACGAAAGGGGTAACACTGTCGTTTTTTTTTCGGGTCGAAATTTTGAATTTTGATATCTCAGCTCTGGAAGGGTCTAGATCATCCATTTTTGCACTCAGTTCAAAGTCTCACAACCCTCTATCATAATCCAGAGTTTTCAGAAGATTGGAGAAACTTAATTTTTCGCCGAAAAATGAAAAAAACGAAAGGGGTAACACTGTCGTTTTTTTTCGGGTCGAAATTTTGAATTTCGATATCTCAGCTCTGGAAGGGTCTAGAGCCTCCATTTTTGCACTCAGGTCAAAGTCTCGTGGCCCTCTATCAGAATCCAGAGTTTTGAGAAGATTGGAGAAACTTAATTTTTCGCCAAAAAATGAAAAAAACGAAAGGGGTAACACTGTCGTTTTTTTTTTCGGGTCGAAATTTTGAGTTTCGATATCTCAGCTCTGGAAGGGTCTAGAGCCTCCATTTTTGCACTCAGGTCAAAGTCTCGTGGCTCTCTATCAGAATCCAGAATTTGAGAAGATTGGAGAAACTTAATTTTTCGCCCAAAAATGAAAAAAAACGAAAGGGGTAACACTGTCGTTTTTTTTTTCGGGTCGAAATTTTGAATTTTGATATCTCAGCTCTGGAAGGGTCTAGATCATCCATTTTTGCACTCAGGTCCAAGTCTCACAGCCCTCTATCAGAATTCAGAGTTTTGAGAAGATTGGAGAAACTTACTTTTTCGCCCGAAAACGAAAAAAAATGAAAGGGGTAACACTGTCGTTTTTTTTTTCGGGTCGAAATTTTGAAGTTTGATATCTCAGCTCTGGAAGGGTCTAGAGCCTCCATTTTTGCACCCAGGTCAAAGTCTCGTGGCCCTCTATCAGAATCCAGAGTTTTGAGAAGATTGGAGAAACTTAATTTTTTCGCCCAAAAATGAAAAAAAAAACGAAAGGGGTAACACTGTCGTTTTTTTTTTCGGGTCGAAATTTTGAATTTCGATATCTCAGCTCTGGAAGGGTCTAGAGCCTCCATTTTTGCACTCAGGTCAAAGTCTCGTGGCCCTCTATCAGAATCCAGAGTTTTGAGAAGATTGGAGAAACTTAATTTTTCGCCCAAAAATGAAAAAAAAAACGATAGGGGTAACACTGTCGGTTTTTTTTCTGGTCGAAATTTTGAGTTTCGATATCTCAGCTCTGGAAGGGTCCAGAGCCTCCATTTTTGCACTCAGGTCAAAGTCTCACAGCCCTCTATCATAATCCAGAGTTTTGAAAAGATTGGAGAAACTTAATTTTTCGCCCGAAAACGAAAAAAAACGAAAGGGGTAACACTGTCGGTTTTTTTTCAGGTCGAAATTTTGAGTTTCGATATCTCAGCTCTGGAAGGGTCTAGAGCCTCCATTTTTGCACTCAGGTCTAAGTCTCATGGCCCTCTATCAGAATCCAGAGTTTCAAGAAGATTGGGGATATTTAATTTTTCGCCCAAAAATGAAAAAAACGAAAGGGGTAACACTGTCGTTTTTTTTCCGGGTCGAAATTTTGAACTTTGATATCTCAGCTCTGGAAGGGTCTAGAGCCTCCATTTTTGCACTCAGGTCAAAGTCTCGTGGCCCTCTATCAGAATCCAGAGTTTTGAGAAGATTGGAGAAACTTAATTTTTCGCCCAAAAATGAAAAAAACGAAAGGGGTAACACTGTCGTTTTTTTTTCGGGTCGAAATTTTGAAGTTTGATTTCTCAGCTCTGGAAGGGTCTAGATCATCCATTTTTGCACTCAGGTCAAAGTCTCACAGCCCTCTATCATAATCCAGAGTTTCAAGAAGATTGGGGATATTTAATTTTTCGCCCAAAAATGAAAAAAACGAAAGGGGTAACACTGTCGTTTTTTTTTCGGGTCGAAATTTTGAATTTTGATATCTCAGCTCTGGAAGGGTCTAGATCATCCATTTTTGCACTCAGGTCTAAGTCTCATGGCCCTCTATCAGAATCCAGAGTTTCAAGAAGATTGGGGATATTTAATTTTTCGCCCAAAAATTTAAAAAAAACGAAAGGGGTAACACTGTCGTTTTTTTTTTCGGGTCGAAATTTTGAAGTTTGATATCTCAGCTCTGGAAGGGTCTAGATCATCCATTTTTGCACTCAGGTCAAAGTCTCACAGCCCTCTATCATAATCCAGAGTTTTGAGAAGATTGGAGAAACTTAATTTTTCGCCCAAAAATGAAAAAAACGAAAGGGGTAACACTGTCGTTTTTTTTTCGGGTCGAAATTTTGAATTTTGATATCTCAGCTCTGGAAGGGTCTAGATCATCCATTTTTGCACTCAGGTCTAAGTCTCATGGCCCTCTATCAGAATCCAGAGTTTCAAGAAGATTGGGGATATTTAATTTTTCGCCCAAAAATGAAAAAAACGAAAGGGGTAACACTGTCGTTTTTTTTTCGGGTCGAAGATTTGAATTTTGATATCTCAGCTCTGGAAGGGTCTAGATCATCCATTTTTGCACTCAGTTCAAAGTCTCACAGCCCTCTATCATAATCCAGAGTTTTGAGAAGATTGGAGAAACTTAATTTTTCGCAGAAAAATGAAAAAAAACGAAAGGGGTAACACTGTCGTTTTTTTTTCGGGTCGAAATTTTGAAATTTGATATCTCAGCTCTGGAAGGGTCTAGAGCCTCCATTTTTGCACTCAGGTCAAAGTCTCATGGCCCTCTATCAGAATCCAGAGTTTTGAGAAGATTGGAGAAACTTAATTTTTCGCCAAAAAATGAAAAAAACGAAAGGGGTAACACTGTCGTTTTTTTTCGGGTCGAAATTTTGAGTTTCGATATCTCAGCTCTGGAAGGGTCTAGAGCCTCCATTTTTGCACTCAGGTCAAAGTCTCGTGGCCCTCTATCAGAATCCAGAGTTTTGAGAAGATTGGAGAAACTTAATTTTTCGCCCAAAAATGAAAAAAACGAAAGGGGTAACACTGTCGTTTTTTTTTTCGGGTCGAAATTTTGAAGTTTGATATCTCAGCTCTGGAAGGGTCTAGATCATCCATTTTTGCACTCAGGTCAAAGTCTCACAGCCCTCTATCATAATCCAGAGTTTTGAGAAGATTGGAGAAACTTAATTTTTCGCCCAAAAATGAAAAAAACGAAAGGGGTAACACTGTCGTTTTTTTTTCGGGTCGAAATTTTGAATTTTAAAATCTCAGCTCTGGAAGGGTCTAGATAATCCATTTTTGCACTCAGGTCAAAGTCTCACAGCCCTCTATCAGAATTCAGAGTTTTGAGAAGATTGGAGAAACTTAATTTTTCGCCGAAAAATGAAAAAAACGAAAGGGGTAACACTGTCGTTTTTTTTTCGGTCGAAATTTTGAATTTTGATATCTCAGCTCTGGAAGGGTCTAGAGCCTCCATTTTTGCACTCAGGTCAAAGTCTCGTGGCCCTCTATCAGAATCCAGAGTTTTGAGAAGATTGGAGAAACTTAACTTTTCGCCAAAAAATGAAAAAAACGAAAGGGGTAACACTGTCGTTTTTTTTTCGGGTCGAAATTTTGAATTTTGATATCTCAGCTCTGGAAGGGTCTAGATCATCCATTTTTGCACTCAGGTCTAAGTCTCATGGCCCTCTATCAGAATCCAGAGTTTCAAGAAGATTGGGGATATTTAATTTTTCGCCCAAAAATGAAAAAAACGAAAGGGGTAACACTGTCGTTTTTTTTTTCGGGTCGAAATTTTGAATTTTGATATCTCAGCTCTGGAAGGGTCTAGATCATCCATTTTTGCACTCAGTTCAAAGTCTCACAGCCCTCTATCATAATCCAGAGTTTTGAGAAGATTGGAGAAACTTAATTTTTCGCAGAAAAATGAAAAAAAAACGAAAGGGGTAACACTGTCGTTTTTTTTTTCGGGTCGAAATTTTGAAATTTGATATCTCAGCTCTGGAAGGGTCTAGATCATCCATTTTTGCACTCAGGTCCAAGTCTCACAGCCCTCTATCATAATCCAGAGTTTTGAGAAGATTGGAGAAACTTAATTTTTCGCCCAAAAATGAAAAAAACGAAAGGGGTAACACTGTCGTTTTTTTTTCGGGTCGAAATTTTGAATTTTAAAATCTCAGCTCTGGAAGGGTCTAGATCATCCATTTTTGCACTCAGTGCAAAGTCTCACAGCCCTCTATCATAATCCAGAGTTTTGAGAAGATTGGAGAAACTTAATTTTTCGCCGAAAAATGAAAAAAAAACGAAAGGGGTAACACTGTCGTTTTTTTTTTTCGGGTCGAAATTTTGAATTTTGATATCTCAGCTCTGGAAGGGTCTAGAGCCTCCATTTTTGCACTCAGGTCAAAGTCTCGTGGCCCTCTATCAGAATCCAGAGTTTTGAGAAGATTTGAGAAACTTAATTTTTCGCCAAAAAATGAAAAAAACGAAAGGGGTAACACTGTCGTTTTTTTTCGGGTCGAAATTTTGAGTTTCGATATCTCAGCTCTGGAAGGGTCTAGAGCCTCCATTTTTGCACTCAGGTCAAAGTCTCGTGGCCCTCTATCAGAATCCAGAGTTTTGAGAAGATTGGAGAAACTTAATTTTTCGCCCAAAAATGAAAAAAACGAAAGGGGTAACACTGTCGTTTTTTTTTCGGGTCGAAATTTTGAAGTTTGATATCTCAGCTCTGGAAGGGTCTAGATAATCCATTTTTGCACTCAGGTCCAAGTCTCACAGCCCTCTATCAGAATTCAGAGTTTTGAGAAGATTGGAGAAACTTAATTTTTCGCCGAAAAATGAAAAAAACGAAAGGGGTAACACTGTCGTTTTTTTTTCGGTCGAAATTTTGAATTTTGATATCTCAGCTCTGGAAGGGTCTAGAGCCTCCATTTTTGCACTCAGGTCAAAGTCTCGTGGCCCTCTATCAGAATCCAGAGTTTTGAGAAGATTGGAGAAACTTAACTTTTCGCCAAAAAATGAAAAAAAACGAAAGGGGTAACACTGTCGTTTTTTTTTTCGGGTCGAAATTTTGAAGTTTGATATCTCAGCTCTGGAAGGGTCTAGATCATCCATTTTTGCACTCAGGTCAAAGTCTCACAGCCCTCTATCATAATCCAGAGTTTTGAGAAGATTGGAGAAACTTAATTTTTCGCCCAAAAATGAAAAAAACGAAAGGGGTAACACTGTCGTTTTTTTTTTCGGGTCGAAATTTTGAATTTTGATATCTCAGCTCTGGAAGGGTCTAGATCATCCATTTTTGCACTCAGGTCCAAGTCTCACAGCCCTCTATCAGAATTCAGAGTTTTGAGAAGATTGGAGAAACTTAATTTTTCGCCGAAAAATGAAAAAAATGAAAGGGGTAACACTGTCGTTTTTTTTTTCGGTCGAAATTTTGAATTTTGATATCTCAGCTCTGGAAGGGTCTAGAGCCTCCATTTTTGCACTCAGGTCAAAGTCTCGTGGCCCTCTATCAGAATCCAGAGTTTTGAGAAGATTGGAGAAACTTAACTTTTCGCCAAAAAATGAAAAAAACGAAAGGGGTAACACTGTCGTTTTTTTTTCGGGTCGAAATTTTGAAGTTTGATATCTCAGCTCTGGAAGGGTCTAGATCATCCATTTTTGCACTCAGGTCAAAGTCTCACAGCCCTCTATCATAATCCAGAGTTTTGAGAAGATTGGAGAAACTTAATTTTTCGCCCAAAAATGAAAAAAACGAAAGGGGTAACACTGTCGTTTTTTTTCCGGGTCGAAATTTTGAATTTTAAAATCTCAGCTCTGGAAGGATCTAGATCATCCATTTTTGCACTCAGTGCAAAGTCTCACAGCCCTCTATCATAATCCAGAGTTTTGAGAAGATTGGAGAAACTTAATTTTTCGCCCAAAAATGAAAAAAACGAAAGGGGTAACACTGTCGTTTTTTTTTCGGGTCGAAATTTTGAATTTTGATATCTCAGCTCTGGAAGGGTATAGAGCCTCCATTTTTGCACTCAGGTCAAAGTCTCATGGCCCTCTATCAGAATCCAGAGTTTCAAGAAGATTGGGGATATTTAATTTTTCGCCCAAAAATGAAAAAAACGAAAGGGGTAACACTGTCGTTTTTTTTTCGGGTCGAAATTTTGAATTTTGATATCTCAGCTCTGGAAGGGTCTAGATCATCCATTTTTGCACTCAGGTCTAAGTCTCATGGCCCTCTATCAGAATCCAGAGTTTCAAGAAGATTGGGGATATTTAATTTTTCGCCCAAAAATGAAAAAAAACGAAAGGGGTAACACTGTCGTTTTTTTTTTCGGGTCGAAATTTGGAATTTTGATATCTCAGCTCTGGAAGGGTCTGGAGCCTCCATTTTTGCACTCAGGTCAAAGTCTCGTGGCCCTCTATCATAATCCAGAGTTTTGAGAAGATTGGAGAAACTTAACTTTTCGCCAAAAAATGAAAAAAACGAAAGGGGTAACACTGTCGTTTTTTTTCCGGGTCGAAATATTGAAGTTTGATATCTCAGCTCTGGAAGGGTCTAGATCATCCATTTTTGCACTCAGGTCAAAGTCTCACAGCCCTCTATCATAATCCAGAGTTTTGAGAAGATTGGAGAAACTTAATTTTTCGCCCAAAAACGAAAAAAACGAAAGGGGTAACACTGTCGTTTTTTTTTCGGGTCGAAATTTTGAATTTTGATATCTCAGCTCTGGAAGGGTCTAGATCATCCATTTTTGCACTCAGGTCAAAGTCTCGTGGCCCTCTATCAGAATCCAGAGTTTTGAGAAGATTGGAGATACTTAATTTTTCGCCGAAAAATGAAAAAAAACGAAAGGGGTAACACTGTCGTTTTTTTTTTCGGGTCGAAATTTTGAATTTTGATATCTCAGCTCTGGAAGGGTCTAGAGCCTCCATTTTTGCACTCAGGTCAAAGTCTCGTGGCCCTCTATCAGAATCCAGAGTTTTGAGAAGATTGGAGAAACTTAATTTTTCGCCAAAAAATGAAAAAAACGAAAGGGGTAACACTGTCGTTTTTTTTTTCAGGTCGAAATTTTGAGTTTCGATATCTCAGCTCTGGAAGGGTCTAGAGCCTCCATTTTTGCACTCAGGTCAAAGTCTCGTGGCCCTCTATCAGAATCCAGAGTTTTGAGAAGATTGGAGAAACTTAATTTTTCGCCCAAAAATGAAAAAAAACGAAAGGGGTAACACTGTCGTTTTTTTTTTCGGGTCGAAATTTTGAATTTTGATATCTCAGCTCTGGAAGGGTCTAGATCATCCATTTTTGCACTCAGGTCCAAGTCTCACAGCCCTCTATCAGAATTCAGAGTTTTGAGAAGATTGGAGAAACTTAATTTTTCGCCGAAAAATGAAAAAAAAACGAAAGGGGTAACACTGTCGTTTTTTTTTTCGGGTCGAAATTTTGAATTTTGATATCTCAGCTCTGGAAGGGTCTAGAGCCTCCATTTTTGCACTCAGGTCAAAGTCTCGTGGCCCTCTATCAGAATCCAGAGTTTTGAGAAGATTGGAGAAACTTAATTTTTCGCCAAAAAATGAAAAAAACGAAAGGGGTAACACTGTCTTTTTTTTTCGGGTCGAAATTTTGAGTTTCGATATCTCAGCTCTGGAAGGGTCTAGAGCCTCCATTTTTGCACTCAGGTCAAAGTCTCGTGGCCCTCTATCAGAATCCAGAGTTTTGAGAAGATTGGATAAACTTAATTTTTCGCCCAAAAATGAAAAAAACGAAAGGGGTAACACTGTCGTTTTTTTTTCGGGTCGAAATTTTGAAGTTTGATATCTCAGCTCTGGAAGGGTCTAGATCATCCATTTTTGCACTCAGGTCAAAGTCTCACAGCCCTCTATCATAATCCAGAGTTTTGAGAAGATTGGAGAAACTTAATTTTTCGCCCAAAAATGAAAAAAACGAAAGGGGTAACACTGTCGTTTTTTTTTCGGGTCGAAATTTTGAATTTTAAAATCTCAGCTCTGGAAGGGTCTAGATCATCCATTTTTGCACTCAGGTCCAAGTCTCACAGCCCTCTATCAGAATTCAGAGTTTTGAGAAGATTGGAGAAACTTAATTTTTCGCCGAAAAATGAAAAAAAACGAAAGGGGTAACACTGTCGTTTTTTTTCGGGTCGAAATTTTGAATTTTGATATCTCAGCTCTGGAAGGGTCTAGAGCCTCCATTTTTGCACTCAGGTCAAAGTCTCGTGGCCCTCTATCAGAATCCAGAGTTTTGAGAAGATTGGAGAAACTTAACTTTTCGCCAAAAAATGAAAAAAACGAAAGGGGTAACACTGTCGTTTTTTTTTCGGGTCGAAATTTTGAAGTTTGATATCTCAGCTCTGGAAGGGTCTAGATCATCCATTTTTGCACTCAGGTCAAAGTCTCACAGCCCTCTATCATAATCCAGAGTTTTGAGAAGATTGGAGAAACTTAATTTTTCGCCCAAAAATTTAAAAAAAACGAAAGGGGTAACACTGTCGTTTTTTTTTTCGGGTCGAAATTTTGAATTTTGATATCTCAGCTCTGGAAGGGTCTAGAGCCTCCATTTTTGCACTCAGGTCAAAGTATCGTGGCCCTCTATCAGAATCCAGAGTTTTGAGAAGATTGGAGAAACTTAATTTTTCGCCCAAAAATTTAAAAAAAACGAAAGGGGTAACACTGTCGTTTTTTTTTTCGGGTCGAAATTTTGAATTTTGATATCTCAGCTCTGGAAGGGTCTAGAGCCTCCATTTTTGCACTCAGGTCAAAGTATCGTGGCCCTCTATCAGAATCCAGAGTTTTGAGAAGATTGGAGAAACTTAATTTTTTGCCAAAAAATGAAAAAAACGAAAGGGGTAACACTGTCATTTTTTTTCGGGTCGAAATTTTGAGTTTCGATATCTCAGCTCTGGAAGGGTCTAGAGCCTCCATTTTTGCACTCAGGTCAAAGTCTCGTGGCCCTCTATCAGAATCCAGAGTTTTGAGAAGATTGGAGAAACTTAATTTTTCGCCCAAAAATGAAAAAAACGAAAGGGGTAACACTGTCATTTTTTTTTCGGGTCGAAATTTTGAAGTTTGATTTCTCAGCTCTGGAAGGGTCTAGATCATCCATTTTTGCACTCAGGTCAAAGTCTCACAGCCCTCTATCATAATACAGAGTTTTGAAAAGATTGGAGAAACTTAATTTTTCGCCCGAAAACGAAAAAAAAAACGAAAGGGGTAACACTGTCGTTTTTTTTTTTCAGGTCGAAATTTTGAGTTTCGATATCTTAGCTCTGGAAGGGTCTAAAGCCTCCATTTTTGCACTCAGGTCTAAGTCTCATGGCCCTCTATCAGAATCCAGAGTTTCAAGAAGATTGGGGATATTTAATTTTTCGCCCAAAAATGAAAAAAACGAAAGGGGTAACACTGTCGTTTTTTTTCGGGTCGAAATTTTGAATTTTGATATCTCAGCTCTGGAAGGGTCTAGATCATCCATTTTTGCACTCAGTTCAAAGTCTCACAGCCCTCTATCATAATCCAGAGTTTTGAGAAGATTGGAGAAACTTAATTTTTCGCCGAAAAATGAAAAAAAAAACGAAAGGGGTAACACTGTCATTTTTTTTTCGGGTCGAAATTTTGAATTTTGATATCTCAGCTCTGGAAGGGTCTAGAGCCTCCATTTTGCACTCAGGTCAAAGTCTCGTGGCCCTCTATCAGAATCCAGAGTTTTGAGAAGATTGGAGAAACAAAATTTTTCGCAAAAAAATGAAAAAAAACGAAAGGGGTAACACTGTCGTTTTTTTTTTCGGGTCGAACTTTTGAAGTTTGATATCTCAGTTCTGGAAGGGTCTAGATCATCCATTTTTGCACTCAGGTCAAAGTCTCACAGCCCTCTATCATAATCCAGAGTTTTGAGAAGATTGGAGAAACTTAATTTTTCGCCCAAAAATGAAAAAAACGAAAGGGGTAACACTGTCGTTTTTTTTTTCGGGTCGAAATTTTGAATTTTGATATCTCAGCTCTGGAAGGGTATAGAGCCTCCATTTTTGCACTCAGGTCAAAGTCTCGTGGCCCTCTATCAGAATCCAGAGTTTTGAGAAGATTGGAGAAACTTAATTTTTTCGCCCAAAAATGAAAAAAAAACGAAAGGGGTAACACTGTCGTTTTTTTTTCGGGTCGAAATTTTGAATTTCGATATCTCAGCTCTGGAAGGGTCTAGAGCCTCCATTTTTGCACTCAGGTCAAAGTCTCATGGCCCTCTATCAGAATCCAGAGTTTTGAGAAGATTGGAGAAACTTAATTTTTCGCCCAAAAATGAAAAAAAAACGAAAGGGGTAACACTGTCGTTTTTTTTTTCGGGTCGAAATTTTGAGTTTCGATATCTCAGCTCTGGAAGGGTCTAGAGCCTCCATTTTTGCACTCAGGTCAAAGTCTCACAGCCCTCTATCATAATCCAGAGTTTTGAGAAGATTGGGGATATTTAACTTTTCGCCCGAAAATGAAAAAAAACGAAAGGGGTAACACTGTCGTTTTTTTTTCAGGTCGAAATTTTGAGTTTCGATATCTCAGCTCTGGAAGGGTCTAGAGCCTCCATTTTTGCACTCAGGTCTAAGTCTCATGGCCCTCTATCAGAATCCAGAGTTTCAAGAAGATTGGGGATATTTAATTTTTCGCCCAAAAATGAAAAAAACGAAAGGGGTAACACTGTCGTTTTTTTTTTCGGGTCGAAATTTTGAATTTTGATATCTCAGCTCTGGAAGGGTCTAGAGCCTCCATTTTTGCACTCAGGTCAAAGTCTCGTGGCCCTCTATCAGAATCCAGAGTTTTGAGAAGATTGGAGAAACTTAATTTTTCGCCCAAAAATGAAAAAAACGAAAGGGGTAACACTGTCGTTTTTTTTTCGGGTCGAAATTTTGAAGTTTGATTTCTCAGCTCTGGAAGGGTCTAGATCATCCATTTTTGCACTCAGGTCAAAGTCTCACAGCCCTCTATCATAATCCAGAGTTTTGAAAAGATTGGAGAAACTTAATTTTTCGCCCAAAAATGAAAAAAAAAAAAACGAAAGGGGTAACACTGTCGTTTTTTTTTTCAGGTCGAAATTTTGAGTTTCGATATCTCAGCTCTGGAAGGGTCTAGAGCCTCCATTTTTGCACTCAGGTCTAAGTCTCATGGCCCTCTATCAGAATCCAGAGTTTCAAGAAGATTGGGGATATTTAATTTTTCGCCCAAAAATGAAAAAAACGAAAGGGGTAACACTGTCGTTTTTTTTTCGGGTCGAAATTTTGAATTTTGATATCTCAGCTCTGGAAGGGTCTAGATCATCCATTTTTGCACTCAGGTCTAAGTCTCATGGCCCTCTATCAGAATCCAGAGTTTCAAGAAGATTGGGGATATTTAATTTTTCGCCCAAAAATGAAAAAAACGAAAGGGGTAACACTGTCGTTTTTTTTTTGGGTCGAAATTTTGAATTTTGATATCTCAGCTCTGGAAGGGTCTAGATCATCCATTTTTGCACTCAGTTCAAAGTCTCACAGCCCTCTATCATAATCCAGAGTTTTGAGAAGATTGGAGAAACTTAATTTTTCGCCGAAAAATGAAAAAAAAACGAAAGGGGTAACACTGTCGGTTTTTTTTTTTCGGGTCGAAATTTTGAAATTTGATATCTCAGCTCTGGAAGGGTCTAGATCATCCATTTTTGCAGTCAGGTCCAAGTCTCACAGCCCTCTATCAGAATTCAGAGTTTTGAGAAGATTGGAGAAACTTAATTTTTCGCCGAAAAATGAAAAAAAACGAAAGGGGTAACACTGTCGTTTTTTTTTCGGGTCTAAATTTTGAATTTTGATATCTCAGCTCTGGAAGGGTCTAGAGCCTCAATTTTTGCACTCAGGTCAAAGTCTCGTGGCCCTCTATCAGAATCCAGAGTTTTGAGAAGATTGGAGAAACTTAACTTTTCGCCAAAAAAAGAAAAAAACGAAAGGGGTAACACTGTCGTTTTTTTTTTCGGGTCGAAATTTTGAAGTTTGATATCTCAGCTCTGGAAGGGTCTAGATCATCCATTTTTGCACTCAGGTCAAAGTCTCACAGCCCTCTATCATAATCCAGAGTTTTGAGAAGATTGGAGAAACTTAATTTTTCGCCCAAAAATGAAAAAAACGAAAGGGGTAACACTGTCGTTTTTTTTTCGGGTCGAAATTTTGAATTTTAAAATCTCAGCTCTGGAAGGGTCTAGATCATCCATTTTTGCACTCAGTGCAAAGTCTCACAGCCCTCTATCATAATCCAGAGTTTTGAGAAGATTGGAGAAACTTAATTTTTCGCCGAAAAATGAAAAAAAAAACGAAAGGGGTAACACTGTCGGTTTTTTTTTTCGGGTCGAAATTTTGAATTTTGATATCTCAGCTCTGGAAGGGTCTAGAGCCTCCATTTTTGCACTCAGGTCAAAGTCTCGTGGCCCTCTATCAGAATCCAGAGTTTTGAGAAGATTGGAGAAACTTAATTTTTCGCCAAAAAATGAAAAAAACGAAAGGGGTAACACTGTCCTTTTTTTTTCGGGTCGAAATTTTGAATTTTGATATCTCAGCTCTGGAAGGGTATAGAGCCTCCATTTTTGCACTCAGGTCAAAGTCTCATGGCCCTCTATCAGAATCCAGAGTTTTGAGAAGATTGGAGAAACTTAATTTTTCGCAAAAAAATGAAAAAAAACTAAAGGGGTAACACTGTCGTTTTTTTTTTTCGGGTCGAACTTTTGAAGTTTGATATCTCAGTTCTGGAAGGGTCTAGATCATCCATTTTTGCACTCAGGTCAAAGTCTCACAACCCTCTATCATAATCCAGAGTTTTGAGAAGATTGGAGAAACTTAATTTTTCACCCAAAAATGAAAAAAACGAAAGGGGTAACACTGTCGTTTTTTTTTTCGGGTCGAAATTTTGAATTTTGATATCTCAGCTCTGGAAGGGTATAGAGCCTCCATTTTTGCACTCAGGTCAAAGTCTCGTGGCCCTCTATCAGAATCCAGAGTTTTGAGAAGATTGGAGAAACTTAATTTTTTCGCCCAAAAATGAAAAAAAAAAAACGAAAGGGGTAACACTGTCGTTTTTTTTTCGGGTCGAAATTTTGAATTTCGATATCTCAGCTCTTGAAGGGTCTAGAGCCTCCATTTTTGCACTCAGGTCAAAGTCTCATGGCCCTCTATCAGAATCCAGAGTTTTGAGAAGATTGGAGAAACTTAATTTTTCGCCCAAAAATGAAAAAAAAAACGAAAGGGGTAACACTGTCGTTTTTTTTTCGGGTCGAAATTTTGAGTTTCGATATCTCAGCTCTGGAAGGGTCTAGAGCCTCCATTTTTGCACTCAGGTCAAAGTCTCACAGCCCTCTATCATAATCCAGAGTTTTGAGAAGATTGGGGATAATTAATTTTTCGCCCGAAAACGAAAAAAAACGAAAGGGGTAACACTGTCGTTTTTTTTTCAGGTCGAAATTTTGAGTTTCGATATCTCAGCTCTGGAAGGGTCTAGAGCCTCCATTTTTGCACTCAGGTCTAAGTCTCATGGCCCTCTATCAGAATCCAGAGTTTCAAGAAGATTGGGGATATTTAATTTTTCGCCCAAAAATGAAAAAAACGAAAGGGGTAACACTGTCGTTTTTTTTTCGGGTCGAAATTTTGAATTTTGATATCTCAGCTCTGGAAGGGTCTAGAGCCTCCATTTTTGCACTCAGGTCAAAGTCTCGTGGCCCTCTATCAGAATCCAGAGTTTTGAGAAGATTGGAGAAACTTAATTTTTCGCCCAAAAATGAAAAAAACGAAAGGGGTAACACTGTCGTTTTTTTTTCGGGTCGAAATTTTGAAGTTTGATTTCTCAGCTCTGGAAGGGTCTAGATCATCCATTTTTGCACTCAGGTCAAAGTCTCACAGCCCTCTATCATAATCCAGAGTTTTGAAAAGATTGGAGAAACTTAATTTTTCGCCCAAAAATGAAAAAAAAAAAACGAAAGGGGTAACACTGTCGTTTTTTTTTTCAGGTCGAAATTTTGAGTTTCGATATCTCAGCTCTGGAAGGGTCTAGAGCCTCCATTTTTGCACTCAGGTCTAAGTCTCATGGCCCTCTATCAGAATCCAGAGTTTCAAGAAGATTGGGGATATTTAATTTTTCGCCCAAAAATGAAAAAAACGAAAGGGGTAACACTGTCGTTTTTTTTTCGGGTCGAAATTTTGAATTTTGATATCTCAGCTCTGGAAGGGTCTAGATCATCCATTTTTGCACTCAGGTCTAAGTCTCATGGCCCTCTATCAGAATCCAGAGTTTCAAGAAGATTGGGGATATTTAATTTTTCGCCCAAAAATGAAAAAAACGAAAGGGGTAACACTGTCGTTTTTTTTTTCGGGTCGAAATTTTGAATTTTGATATCTCAGCTCTGGAAGGGTCTAGATCATCCATTTTTGCACTCAGTTCAAAGTCTCACAGCCCTCTATCATAATCCAGAGTTTTGAGAAGATTGGAGAAACTTAATTTTTCGCCGAAAAATGAAAAAAAAAACGAAAGGGGTAACACTGTCGTTTTTTTTTTTCGGGTCGAAATTTTGAAATTTGATATCTCAACTCTGGAAGGATCTAGATCATCCATTTTTGCACTCAGGTCCAAGTCTCACAGCCCTCTATCAGAATTCAGAGTTTTGAGAAGATTGGAGAAACTTAATTTTTCGCCGAAAAATGAAAAAAAACGAAAGGGGTAACACTGTCGTTTTTTTTTCGGGTCTAAATTTTGAATTTTGATATCTCAGCTCTGGAAGGGTCTAGAGCCTCAATTTTTGCACTCAGGTCAAAGTCTCGTGGCCCTCTATCAGAATCCAGAGTTTTGAGAAGATTGGAGAAACTTAACTTTTCGCCAAAAAAAGAAAAAAACGAAAGGGGTAACACTGTCGTTTTTTTTCGGGTCGAAATTTTGAAGTTTGATATCTCAGCTCTGGAAGGGTCTAGATCATCCATTTTTGCACTCAGGTCAAAGTCTCACAGCCCTCTATCATAATCCAGAGTTTTGAGAAGATTGGAGAAACTTAATTTTTCGCCCAAAAATGAAAAAAACGAAAGGGGTAACACTGTCGTTTTTTTTTCAGGTCGAAATTTTGAATTTTAAAATCTCAGCTCTGGAAGGGTCTAGATCATCCATTTTTGCACTCAGGTCAAAGTCTCGTGGCCCTCTATCAGAATCCAGAGTTTTGAGAAGATTGGAGAAACTTAATTTTTCGCCAAAAAATGAAAAAAACGAAAGGGGTAACACTGTCGTTTTTTTTCGGGTCGAAATTTTGAGTTTCGATATCTCAGCTCTGGAAGGGTCTAGAGCCTCCATTTTTGCACTCAGGTCAAAGTCTCGTGGCCCTCTATCAGAATCCAGAGTTTTGAGAAGATTGGAGAAACTTAATTTTTCGCCCAAAAATGAAAAAAACGAAAGGGGTAACACTGTCGTTTTTTTTTCGGGTCGAAATTTTGAAGTTTGATATCTCAGCTCTGGAAGGGTCTAGATCATCCATTTTTGCACCCAGGTCAAAGTCTCACAGCCCTCTATCATAATCCAGAGTTTTGAGAAGATTGGAGAAACTTAATTTTTCGCCCAAAAATGAAAAAAACGAAAGGGGTAACACTGTCGTTTTTTTTTTCGGGTCGAAATTTTGAATTTTAAAATCTCAGCTCTGGAAGGGTCTAGATCATCCATTTTTGCACTCAGGTCCAAGTCTCACAGCCCTCTATCAGAATTCAGAGTTTTGAGAAGATTGGAGAAACTTAATTGTTCGCAGAAAAATGAAAAAAAACGAAAGGGGTAACACTGTCGTTTTTTTTTCGGTCGAAATTTTGAATTTTGATATCTCAGCTCTGGAAGGGTCTAGAGCCTCCATTTTTGCACTCAGGTCAAAGTCTCGTGGCCCTCTATCAGAATCCAGAGTTTTGAGAAGATTGGAGAAACTTAACTTTTCGCCAAAAAATGAAAAAAACGAAAGGGGTAACACTGTCGTTTTTTTTTCGGGTCGAAATTTTGAAGTTTGATATCTCAGCTCTGGAAGGGTCTAGATCATCCATTTTTGCACTCAGGTCAAACTCTCACAGCCCTCTATCATAATCCAGAGTTTTGAGAAGATTGGAGAAACTTAATTTTTCGCCCAAAAATGAAAAAAACGAAAGGGGTAACACTGTCCTTTTTTTTTCGGGTCGAAATTTTGAATTTTGATATCTCAGCTCTGGAAGGGTATAGAGCCTCCATTTTTGCACTCAGGTCAAAGTCTCATGGCCCTCTATCAGAATCCAGAGTTTCAAGAAGATTGGGGATATTTAATTTTTCGCCCAAAAATGAAAAAAACGAAAGGGGTAACACTGTCGTTTTTTTTTCGTGTCGAAATTTTGAATTTTGATATCTCAGCTCTGGAAGGGTCTATATCATCCATTTTTGCACTCAGGTCTAAGTCTCATGGCCCTCTATCAGAATCCAGAGTTTCAAGAAGATTGGGGATATTTAATTTTTCGCCCAAAAATGAAAAAAACGAAAGGGGTAACACTGTCGTTTTTTTTCCGGGTCGAAATTTTGAATTTTGATATCTCAGCTCTGGAAGGGTCTAGAGCCTCCATTTTTGCACTCAGGTCAAAGTCTCGTGGCCCTCTATCAGAATCCAGAGTTTTGAGAAGATTGGAGAAACTTAATTTTTCGCCCAAAAATGAAAAAAACGAAAGGGGTAACACTGTCGTTTTTTTTTTCGGGTCGAAATTTTGAAGTTTGATTTCTCAGCTCTGGAAGGGTCTAGATCATCCATTTTTGCACTCAGGTCAAAGTCTCACAGCCCTCTATCATAATCCAGAGTTTTGAAAAGATTGGAGAAACTTAATTTTTCGCCCAAAAATGAAAAAAAAAAACGAAAGGGGTAACACTGTCGTTTTTTTTTCAGGTCGAAATTTTGAGTTTCGATATCTCAGCTCTGGAAGGGTCTAGAGCCTCCATTTTTGCACTCAGGTCTAAGTCTCATGGCCCTCTATCAGAATCCAGAGTTTCAAGAAGATTGGGGATATTTAATTTTTCGCCCAAAAATGAAAAAAACGAAAGGGGTAACACTGTCGTTTTTTTTTTCGGGTCGAAATTTTGAATTTTGATATCTCAGCTCTGGAAGGGTCTAGATCATCCATTTTTGCACTCAGGTCTAAGTCTCATGGCCCTCTATCAGAATCCAGAGTTTCAAGAAGATTGGGGATCTTTAATTTTTCGCCCAAAAATGAAAAAAACGAAAGGGGTAACACTGTCGTTTTTTTTTTCGGGTTGAAATTTTGAATTTTGATATCTCAGCTCTGGAAGGGTCTAGATCATCCATTTTTGCACTCAGTTCAAAGTCTCACAGCCCTCTATCATAATCCAGAGTTTTGAGAAGATTGGAGAAACTTAATTTTTCGCCGAAAAATGAAAAAAAAAACGAAAGGGGTAACACTGTCGTTTTTTTTTTTCGGGTCGAAATTTTGAAATTTGATATCTCAGCTCTGGAAGGGTCTAGATCATCCATTTTTACACTCAGGTCCAAGTCTCACAGCCCTCTATCAGAATTCAGAGTTTTGAGAAGATTGGAGAAACTTAATTTTTCGCCGAAAAATGAAAAAAAACGAAAGGGGTAACACTGTCGTTTTTTTTTCGGGTCGAAATTTTGAATTTTGATATCTCAGCTCTGGAAGGGTCTAGAGCCTCCATTTTTGCACTCAGGTCAAAGTCTCGTGGCCCTCTATCAGAATCCAGAGTTTTGAGAAGATTGGAGAAACTTAACTTTTCGCCAAAAAAAGAAAAAAACGAAAGGGGTAACACTGTCGTTTTTTTTTTCGGGTCGAAATTTTGAAGTTTGATATCTCAGCTCTGGAAGGGTCTAGATCATCCATTTTTGCACTCAGGTCAAAGTCTCACAGCCCTCTATCATAATCCAGAGTTTTGAGAAGATTGGAGAAACTTAATTTTTCGCCCAAAAATGAAAAAAACGAAAGGGGTAACACTGTCGTTTTTTTTTCGGGTCGAAATTTTGAATTTTAAAATCTCAGCTCTGGAAGGGTCTAGATCATCCATTTTTGCACTCAGTGCAAAGTCTCACAGCCCTCTATCATAATCCAGAGTTTTGAGAAGATTGGAGAAACTTAATTTTTCGCCGAAAAATGAAAAAAAACGAAAGGGGTAACACTGTCGTTTTTTTTTTTCGGGTCGAAATTTTGAATTTTGATATCTCAGCTCTGGAAGGGTCTAGAGCCTCCATTTTTGCACTCATGTCAAAGTCTCGTGGCCCTCTATCAGAATCCAGAGTTTTGAGAAGATTGGAGAAACTTAATTTTTCGCCAAAAAATGAAAAAAACGAAAGGGGTAACACTGTCGTTTTTTTTCGGGTCGAAATTTTGAGTTTCGATATCTCAGCTCTGGAAGGGTCTAGAGCCTCCATTTTTGCACTCAGGTCAAAGTCTCACAGCCCTCTATCAGAATTCAGAGTTTTGAAAAGATTGGAGAAACTTAATTTTTCGCCGAAAAATGAAAAAAACGAAAGGGGTAACACTGTCGTTTTTTTTCGGTCGAAATTTTGAATTTTGATATATCAGCTCTGGAAGGGTCTAGAGCCTCCATTTTTGCACTCAGGTCAAAGTCTCGTGGCCCTCTATCAGAATCCAGAGTTTTGAGAAGATTGGAGAAACTTAACTTTTCGCCAAAAAATGAAAAAAACGAAAGGGGTAACACTGTCGTTTTTTTTTTCGGGTCGAAATTTTGAAGTTTGATATCTCAGCTCTGGAAGGGTCTAGATCATCCATTTTTGCACTCAGGTCAAAGTCTCACAGCCCTCTATCATAATCCAGAGTTTTGAGAAGATTGGAGAAACTTAATTTTTCGCCCAAAAATGAAAAAAACTAAAGGGGTAACACTGTCGTTTTTTTTTCAGGTCGAAATTTTGAATTTTAAAATCTCAGCTCTGGAAGGGTCTAGATCATCCATTTTTGCACTCAGTGCAAAGTCTCACAGCCCTCTATCATAATCCAGAGTTTTGAGAAGATTGGAGAAACTTAATTTTTCGCCAAAAAAAATGAAAAAAAAACGAAAGGGGTAACACTGTCGTTTTTTTTTTTCAGGTCGAAATTTTGAATTTTGATATCTCAGCTCTGGAAGGGTCTAGAGCCTCCATTTTTGCACTCAGGTCAAAGTCTCGTGGCCCTCTATCAGAATCCAGAGTTTTGAGAAGATTGGAGAAACTTAATTTTTCGCCAAAAAATGAAAAAAACGAAAGGGGTAACACTGTCGTTTTTTTTCGGGTCGAAATTTTGAGTTTCGATATCTCAGCTCTGGAAGGGTCTAGAGCCTCCATTTTTGCACTCAGGTCAAAGTCTCGTGGCCCTCTATCAGAATCCAGAGTTTTGAGAAGATTGGAGAAACTTAACTTTTCGCCAAAAAATGAAAAAAACGAAAGGGGTAACACTGTCGTTTTTTTTTCGGGTCGAAATTTTGAATTTTGATATCTCAGCTCTGGAAGGGTCTAGATCATCCATTTTTGCACTCAGTTCAAAGTCTCACAGCCCTCTATCATAATCCAGAGTTTTGAGAAGATTGGAGAAACTTAATTTTTCGCCGAAAAATGAAAAAAAAAACGAAAGGGGTAACACTGTCGTTTTTTTTTTTCGGGTCGAAATTTTGAAATTTGATATCTCAACTCTGGAAGGATCTAGATCATCCATTTTTGCACTCAGGTCCAAGTCTCACAGCCCTCTATCAGAATTCAGAGTTTTGAGAAGATTGGAGAAACTTAATTTTTCGCCGAAAAATGAAAAAAAACGAAAGGGGTAACACTGTCGTTTTTTTTTCGGGTCTAAATTTTGAATTTTGATATCTCAGCTCTGGAAGGGTCTAGAGCCTCAATTTTTGCACTCAGGTCAAAGTCTCGTGGCCCTCTATCAGAATCCAGAGTTTTGAGAAGATTGGAGAAACTTAACTTTTCGCCAAAAAAAGAAAAAAACGAAAGGGGTAACACTGTCGTTTTTTTTCGGGTCGAAATTTTGAAGTTTGATATCTCAGCTCTGGAAGGGTCTAGATCATCCATTTTTGCACTCAGGTCAAAGTCTCACAGCCCTCTATCATAATCCAGAGTTTTGAGAAGATTGGAGAAACTTAATTTTTCGCCCAAAAATGAAAAAAACGAAAGGGGTAACACTGTCGTTTTTTTTTCAGGTCGAAATTTTGAATTTTAAAATCTCAGCTCTGGAAGGGTCTAGATCATCCATTTTTGCACTCAGGTCAAAGTCTCGTGGCCCTCTATCAGAATCCAGAGTTTTGAGAAGATTGGAGAAACTTAATTTTTCGCCAAAAAATGAAAAAAACGAAAGGGGTAACACTGTCGTTTTTTTTCGGGTCGAAATTTTGAGTTTCGATATCTCAGCTCTGGAAGGGTCTAGAGCCTCCATTTTTGCACTCAGGTCAAAGTCTCGTGGCCCTCTATCAGAATCCAGAGTTTTGAGAAGATTGGAGAAACTTAATTTTTCGCCCAAAAATGAAAAAAACGAAAGGGGTAACACTGTCGTTTTTTTTTCGGGTCGAAATTTTGAAGTTTGATATCTCAGCTCTGGAAGGGTCTAGATCATCCATTTTTGCACCCAGGTCAAAGTCTCACAGCCCTCTATCATAATCCAGAGTTTTGAGAAGATTGGAGAAACTTAATTTTTCGCCCAAAAATGAAAAAAACGAAAGGGGTAACACTGTCGTTTTTTTTTTCGGGTCGAAATTTTGAATTTTAAAATCTCAGCTCTGGAAGGGTCTAGATCATCCATTTTTGCACTCAGGTCCAAGTCTCACAGCCCTCTATCAGAATTCAGAGTTTTGAGAAGATTGGAGAAACTTAATTGTTCGCAGAAAAATGAAAAAAAACGAAAGGGGTAACACTGTCGTTTTTTTTTCGGTCGAAATTTTGAATTTTGATATCTCAGCTCTGGAAGGGTCTAGAGCCTCCATTTTTGCACTCAGGTCAAAGTCTCGTGGCCCTCTATCAGAATCCAGAGTTTTGAGAAGATTGGAGAAACTTAACTTTTCGCCAAAAAATGAAAAAAACGAAAGGGGTAACACTGTCGTTTTTTTTTCGGGTCGAAATTTTGAAGTTTGATATCTCAGCTCTGGAAGGGTCTAGATCATCCATTTTTGCACTCAGGTCAAACTCTCACAGCCCTCTATCATAATCCAGAGTTTTGAGAAGATTGGAGAAACTTAATTTTTCGCCCAAAAATGAAAAAAACGAAAGGGGTAACACTGTCCTTTTTTTTTCGGGTCGAAATTTTGAATTTTGATATCTCAGCTCTGGAAGGGTATAGAGCCTCCATTTTTGCACTCAGGTCAAAGTCTCATGGCCCTCTATCAGAATCCAGAGTTTCAAGAAGATTGGGGATATTTAATTTTTCGCCCAAAAATGAAAAAAACGAAAGGGGTAACACTGTCGTTTTTTTTTCGTGTCGAAATTTTGAATTTTGATATCTCAGCTCTGGAAGGGTCTATATCATCCATTTTTGCACTCAGGTCTAAGTCTCATGGCCCTCTATCAGAATCCAGAGTTTCAAGAAGATTGGGGATATTTAATTTTTCGCCCAAAAATGAAAAAAACGAAAGGGGTAACACTGTCGTTTTTTTTCCGGGTCGAAATTTTGAATTTTGATATCTCAGCTCTGGAAGGGTCTAGAGCCTCCATTTTTGCACTCAGGTCAAAGTCTCGTGGCCCTCTATCAGAATCCAGAGTTTTGAGAAGATTGGAGAAACTTAATTTTTCGCCCAAAAATGAAAAAAACGAAAGGGGTAACACTGTCGTTTTTTTTTTCGGGTCGAAATTTTGAAGTTTGATTTCTCAGCTCTGGAAGGGTCTAGATCATCCATTTTTGCACTCAGGTCAAAGTCTCACAGCCCTCTATCATAATCCAGAGTTTTGAAAAGATTGGAGAAACTTAATTTTTCGCCCAAAAATGAAAAAAAAAAACGAAAGGGGTAACACTGTCGTTTTTTTTTCAGGTCGAAATTTTGAGTTTCGATATCTCAGCTCTGGAAGGGTCTAGAGCCTCCATTTTTGCACTCAGGTCTAAGTCTCATGGCCCTCTATCAGAATCCAGAGTTTCAAGAAGATTGGGGATATTTAATTTTTCGCCCAAAAATGAAAAAAACGAAAGGGGTAACACTGTCGTTTTTTTTTTCGGGTCGAAATTTTGAATTTTGATATCTCAGCTCTGGAAGGGTCTAGATCATCCATTTTTGCACTCAGGTCTAAGTCTCATGGCCCTCTATCAGAATCCAGAGTTTCAAGAAGATTGGGGATCTTTAATTTTTCGCCCAAAAATGAAAAAAACGAAAGGGGTAACACTGTCGTTTTTTTTTTCGGGTTGAAATTTTGAATTTTGATATCTCAGCTCTGGAAGGGTCTAGATCATCCATTTTTGCACTCAGTTCAAAGTCTCACAGCCCTCTATCATAATCCAGAGTTTTGAGAAGATTGGAGAAACTTAATTTTTCGCCGAAAAATGAAAAAAAAAACGAAAGGGGTAACACTGTCGTTTTTTTTTTTCGGGTCGAAATTTTGAAATTTGATATCTCAGCTCTGGAAGGGTCTAGATCATCCATTTTTACACTCAGGTCCAAGTCTCACAGCCCTCTATCAGAATTCAGAGTTTTGAGAAGATTGGAGAAACTTAATTTTTCGCCGAAAAATGAAAAAAAACGAAAGGGGTAACACTGTCGTTTTTTTTTCGGGTCGAAATTTTGAATTTTGATATCTCAGCTCTGGAAGGGTCTAGAGCCTCCATTTTTGCACTCAGGTCAAAGTCTCGTGGCCCTCTATCAGAATCCAGAGTTTTGAGAAGATTGGAGAAACTTAACTTTTCGCCAAAAAAAGAAAAAAACGAAAGGGGTAACACTGTCGTTTTTTTTTTCGGGTCGAAATTTTGAAGTTTGATATCTCAGCTCTGGAAGGGTCTAGATCATCCATTTTTGCACTCAGGTCAAAGTCTCACAGCCCTCTATCATAATCCAGAGTTTTGAGAAGATTGGAGAAACTTAATTTTTCGCCCAAAAATGAAAAAAACGAAAGGGGTAACACTGTCGTTTTTTTTTCGGGTCGAAATTTTGAATTTTAAAATCTCAGCTCTGGAAGGGTCTAGATCATCCATTTTTGCACTCAGTGCAAAGTCTCACAGCCCTCTATCATAATCCAGAGTTTTGAGAAGATTGGAGAAACTTAATTTTTCGCCGAAAAATGAAAAAAAACGAAAGGGGTAACACTGTCGTTTTTTTTTTTCGGGTCGAAATTTTGAATTTTGATATCTCAGCTCTGGAAGGGTCTAGAGCCTCCATTTTTGCACTCAGGTCAAAGTCTCGTGGCCCTCTATCAGAATCCAGAGTTTTGAGAAGATTGGAGAAACTTAATTTTTCGCCAAAAAATGAAAAAAACGAAAGGGGTAACACTGTCGTTTTTTTTCGGGTCGAAATTTTGAGTTTCGATATCTCAGCTCTGGAAGGGTCTAGAGCCTCCATTTTTGCACTCAGGTCAAAGTCTCACAGCCCTCTATCAGAATTCAGAGTTTTGAAAAGATTGGAGAAACTTAATTTTTCGCCGAAAAATGAAAAAAACGAAAGGGGTAACACTGTCGTTTTTTTTCGGTCGAAATTTTGAATTTTGATATATCAGCTCTGGAAGGGTCTAGAGCCTCCATTTTTGCACTCAGGTCAAAGTCTCGTGGCCCTCTATCAGAATCCAGAGTTTTGAGAAGATTGGAGAAACTTAACTTTTCGCCAAAAAATGAAAAAAACGAAAGGGGTAACACTGTCGTTTTTTTTTTCGGGTCGAAATTTTGAAGTTTGATATCTCAGCTCTGGAAGGGTCTAGATCATCCATTTTTGCACTCAGGTCAAAGTCTCACAGCCCTCTATCATAATCCAGAGTTTTGAGAAGATTGGAGAAACTTAATTTTTCGCCCAAAAATGAAAAAAACTAAAGGGGTAACACTGTCGTTTTTTTTTCAGGTCGAAATTTTGAATTTTAAAATCTCAGCTCTGGAAGGGTCTAGATCATCCATTTTTGCACTCAGTGCAAAGTCTCACAGCCCTCTATCATAATCCAGAGTTTTGAGAAGATTGGAGAAACTTAATTTTTCGCCAAAAAAAATGAAAAAAAAACGAAAGGGGTAACACTGTCGTTTTTTTTTTCAGGTCGAAATTTTGAATTTTGATATCTCAGCTCTGGAAGGGTCTAGAGCCTCCATTTTTGCACTCAGGTCAAAGTCTCGTGGCCCTCTATCAGAATCCAGAGTTTTGAGAAGATTGGAGAAACTTAATTTTTCGCCAAAAAATGAAAAAAACGAAAGGGGTAACACTGTCGTTTTTTTTCGGGTCGAAATTTTGAGTTTCGATATCTCAGCTCTGGAAGGGTCTAGAGCCTCCATTTTTGCACTCAGGTCAAAGTCTCGTGGCCCTCTATCAGAATCCAGAGTTTTGAGAAGATTGGAGAAACTTAACTTTTCGCCAAAAAATGAAAAAAACGAAAGGGGTAACACTGTCGTTTTTTTTTCGGGTCGAAATTTTGAAGTTTGATATCTCAGCTCTGGAAGGGTCTAGATCATCCATTTTTGCACTCAGGTCAAAGTCTCACAGCCCTCTATCATAATCCAGAGTTTTGAGAAGATTGGAGAAACTTAATTTTTCGCCCAAAAATGAAAAAAACGAAAGGGGTAACACTGTCGTTTTTTTTCCGGGTCGAAATTTTGAATTTTAAAATCTCAGCTCTGGAAGGGTCTAGATCATCCATTTTTGCACTCAGTGCAAAGTCTCACAGCCCTCTATCATAATCCAGAGTTTTGAGAAGATTGGAGAAACTTAATTTTTCGCCCAAAAATGAAAAAAACGAAAGGGGTAACACTGTCGTTTTTTTTTCGGGTCGAAATTTTGAATTTTAAAATCTCAGCTCTGGAAGGGTCTAGATCATCCATTTTTGCACTCAGGTCAAAGTCTCACAGCCCTCTATCATAATCCAGAGTTTTGAGAAGATTGGAGAAACTTAATTTTTCGCCCAAAAAAGAAAAAAACGAAAGGGGTAACACTGTCGTTTTTTTTTCGGGTCGAAATTTTGAAGTTTGATATCTCAGCTCTGGAAGGGTCTAGATCATCCATTTTTGCACTCAGGTCAAAGTCTCACAGCCCTCTATCATAATCCAGAGTTTTGAGAAGATTGGAGAAACTTAATTTTTCGCCCAAAAATGAAAAAAACGAAAGGGGTAACACTGTCGTTTTTTTTTCGGGTCGAAATTTTGAATTTTAAAATCTCAGCTCTGGAAGGGTCTAGATCATCCATTTTTGCACTCAGTGCAAAGTCTCACAGCCCTCTATCATAATCCAGAGTTTTGAGAAGATTGGAGAAACTTAATTTTTCGCCGAAAAATGAAAAAAAACGAAAGGGGTAACACTGTCGTTTTTTTTTTTCGGGTCGAAATTTTGAATTTTGATATCTCAGCTCTGGAAGGGTCTAGAGCCTCCATTTTTGCACTCAGGTCAAAGTCTCGTGGCCCTCTATCAGAATCCAGAGTTTTGAGAAGATTGGAGAAACTTAATTTTTCGCCAAAAAATGAAAAAAACGAAAGGGGTAACACTGTCGTTTTTTTTCGGGTCGAAATTTTGAGTTTCGATATCTCAGCTCTGGAAGGGTCTAGAGCCTCCATTTTTGCACTCAGGTCAAAGTCTCACAGCCCTCTATCATAATCCAGAGTTTTGAGAAGATTGGAGAAACTTAATTTTTCGCCCAAAAATGAAAAAAACGAAAGGGGTAACACTGTCGTTTTTTTTTCGGGTCGAAATTTTGAATTTTAAAATCTCAGCTCTGGAAGGGTCTAGATCATCCATTTTTGCACTCAGGTCCAAGTCTCACAGCCCTCTATCAGAATTCAGAGTTTTGAAAAGATTGGAGAAACTTAATTTTTCGCCGAAAAATGAAAAAAACGAAAGGGGTAACACTGTCGTTTTTTTTCGGTCGAAATTTTGAATTTTGATATATCAGCTCTGGAAGGGTCTAGAGCCTCCATTTTTGCACTCAGGTCAAAGTCTCGTGGCCCTCTATCAGAATCCAGAGTTTTGAGAAGATTGGAGAAACTTAACTTTTCGCCAAAAAATGAAAAAAACGAAAGGGGTAACAATGTCGTTTTTTTTTTCGGGTCGAAATTTTGAAGTTTGATATCTCAGCTCTGGAAGGGTCTAGATCATCCATTTTTGCACTCAGGTCAAAGTCTCACAGCCCTCTATCATAATCCAGAGTTTTGAGAAGATTGGAGAAACTTAATTTTTCGCCCAAAAATGAAAAAAACGAAAGGGGTAACAATGTCGTTTTTTTTTTCAGGTCGAAATTTTGAATTTTAAAATCTCAGCTCTGGAAGGGTCTAGATCATCCATTTTTGCACTCAGTGCAAAGTCTCACAGCCCTCTATCATAATCCAGAGTTTTGAGAAGATTGGAGAAACTTAATTTTTCGCCAAAAAAAATGAAAAAAAAACGAAAGGGGTAACACTGTCGTTTTTTTTTTTCAGGTCGAAATTTTGAATTTTGATATCTCAGCTCTGGAAGGGTCTAGAGCCTCCATTTTTGCACTCAGGTCAAAGTCTCGTGGCCCTCTATCAGAATCCAGAGTTTTGAGAAGATTGGAGAAACTTAATTTTTCGCCAAAAAATGAAAAAAACGAAAGGGGTAACACTGTCGTTTTTTTTCGGGTCGAAATTTTGAGTTTCGATATCTCAGCTCTGGAAGGGTCTAGAGCCTCCATTTTTGCACTCAGGTCAAAGTCTCGTGGCCCTCTATCAGAATCCAGAGTTTTGAGAAGATTGGAGAAACTTAACTTTTCGCCAAAAAATGAAAAAAACGAAAGGGGTAACACTGTCGTTTTTTTTTCGGGTCGAAATTTTGAAGTTTGATATCTCAGCTCTGGAAGGGTCTAGATCATCCATTTTTGCACTCAGGTCAAAGTCTCACAGCCCTCTATCATAATCCAGAGTTTTGAGAAGATTGGAGAAACTTAATTTTTCGCCCAAAAATGAAAAAAACGAAAGGGGTAACACTGTCGTTTTTTTTCCGGGTCGAAATTTTGAATTTTAAAATCTCAGCTCTGGAAGGGTCTAGATCATCCATTTTTGCACTCAGTGCAAAGTCTCACAGCCCTCTATCATAATCCAGAGTTTTGAGAAGATTGGAGAAACTTAATTTTTCGCCCAAAAATGAAAAAAACGAAAGGGGTAACACTGTCGTTTTTTTTTCGGGTCGAAATTTTGAATTTTGATATCTCAGCTCTGGAAGGGTCTAGATCATCCATTTTTGCACTCAGGTCTAAGTCTCATGGCCCTCTATCAGAATCCAGAGTTTCAAGAAGATTGGGGATATTTAATTTTTCGCCCAAAAATGAAAAAAACGAAAGGGGTAACACTGTCGTTTTTTTTTCGGGTCGAAATTTTGAATTTTGATATCTCAGCTCTGGAAGGGTCTAGATCATCCATTTTTGCACTCAGGTCTAAGTCTCATGGCCCTCTATCAGAATCCAGAGTTTTGAGAAGATTGGAGAAACTTAATTTTTCGCCGAAAAATGAAAAAAAACGAAAGGGGTAACACTGTCGTTTTTTTTTCGGGTCGAAATTTTGAATTTTGATATCTCAGCTCTGGAAGGGTCTAGAGCCTCCATTTTTGCACTCAGGTCAAAGTCTCGTGGCCCTCTATCAGAATCCAGAGTTTTGAGAAGATTGGAGAAACTTAACTTTTCGCCAAAAAACGAAAAAAACGAAAGGGGTAACACTGTCGTTTTTTTTTTCGGGTCGAAATTTTGAAGTTTGATATCTCAGCTCTGGAAGGGTCTAGATCATCCATTTTTGCACTCAGGTCAAAGTCTCACAGCCCTCTATCATAATCCAGAGTTTTGAGAAGATTGGAGAAACTTAATTTTTCGCCCAAAAATGAAAAAAACGAAAGGGGTAACACTGTCGTTTTTTTTTCGGGTCGAAATTTTGAATTTTAAAATCTCAGCTCTGGAAGGGTCTAGATCATCCATTTTTGCACTCAGTGCAAAGTCTCACAGCCCTCTATCATAATCCAGAGTTTTGAGAAGATTGGAGAAACTTAATTTTTCGCCGAAAAATGAAAAAAAAACGAAAGGGGTAACACTGTCGTTTTTTTTTTTCGGGTCGAAATTTTGAATTTTGATATCTCAGCTCTGGAAGGGTCTAGAGCCTCCATTTTTGCACTCAGGTCAAAGTCTCGTGGCCCTCTATCAGAATCCAGAGTTTTGAGAAGATTGGAGAAACTTAATTTTTCGCCAAAAAATGAAAAAAACGAAAGGGGTAACACTGTCGTTTTTTTTCGGGTCGAAATTTTGAGTTTCGATATCTCAGCTCTGGAAGGGTCTAGAGCCTCCATTTTTGCACTCAGGTCAAAGTCTCACAGCCCTCTATCATAATCCAGAGTTTTGAGAAGATTGGAGAAACTTAATTTTTCGCCCAAAAATGAAAAAAACGAAAGGGGTAACACTGTCGTTTTTTTTTCGGGTCGAAATTTTGAATTTTAAAATCTCAGCTCTGGAAGGGTCTAGATCATCCATTTTTGCACTCAGGTCCAAGTCTCACAGCCCTCTATCAGAATTCAGAGTTTTGAAAAGATTGGAGAAACTTAATTTTTCGCCGAAAAATGAAAAAAACGAAAGGGGTAACACTGTCGTTTTTTTTCGGTCGAAATTTTGAATTTTGATATATCAGCTCTGGAAGGGTCTAGAGCCTCCATTTTTGCACTCAGGTCAAAGTCTCGTGGCCCTCTATCAGAATCCAGAGTTTTGAGAAGATTGGAGAAACTTAACTTTTCGCCCAAAAATGAAAAAAACGAAAGGGGTAACACTGTCGTTTTTTTTCGGGTCGAAATTTTGAGTTTCGATATCTCAGCTCTGGAAGGGTCTAGAGCCTCCATTTTTGCACTCAGGTCAAAGTCTCACAGCCCTCTATCATAATCCAGAGTTTTGAGAAGATTGGAGAAACTTAATTTTTCGCCCAAAAATGAAAAAAACGAAAGGGGTAACACTGTCGTTTTTTTTTTCGGGTCGAAATTTTGAAGTTTGATATCTCAGCTCTGGAAGGGTCTAGATCATCCATTTTTGCACTCAGGTCAAAGTCTCACAGCCCTCTATCATAATCCAGAGTTTTGAGAAGATTGGAGAAACTTAATTTTTCGCCCAAAAATGAAAAAAACGAAAGGGGTAACACTGTCGTTTTTTTTTCAGGTCGAAATTTTGAATTTTAAAATCTCAGCTCTGGAAGGGTCTAGATCATCCATTTTTGCACTCAGTGCAAAGTCTCACAGCCCTCTATCATAATCCAGAGTTTTGAGAAGATTGGAGAAACTTAATTTTTCGCCAAAAAATGAAAAAAACGAAAGGGGTAACACTGTCGTTTTTTTTCGGGTCGAAATTTTGAGTTTCGATATCTCAGCTCTGGAAGGGTCTAGAGCCTCCATTTTTGCACTCAGGTCAAAGTCTCGTGGCCCTCTATCAGAATCCAGAGTTTTGAGAAGATTGGAGAAACTTAACTTTTCGCCAAAAAATGAAAAAAACGAAAGGGGTAACACTGTCGTTTTTTTTTCGGGTCGAAATTTTGAAGTTTGATATCTCAGCTCTGGAAGGGTCTAGATCATCCATTTTTGCACTCAGGTCAAAGTCTCACAGCCCTCTATCATAATCCAGAGTTTTGAGAAGATTGGAGAAACTTAATTTTTCGCCCAAAAATGAAAAAAACGAAAGGGGTAACACTGTCGTTTTTTTTCCGGGTCGAAATTTTGAATTTTAAAATCTCAGCTCTGGAAGGGTCTAGATCATCCATTTTTGCACTCAGTGCAAAGTCTCACAGCCCTCTATCATAATCCAGAGTTTTGAGAAGATTGGAGAAACTTAATTTTTCGCCCAAAAATGAAAAAAACGAAAGGGGTAACACTGTCGTTTTTTTTTCGGGTCGAAATTTTGAATTTTGATATCTCAGCTCTGGAAGGGTCTAGATCATCCATTTTTGCACTCAGGTCTAAGTCTCATGGCCCTCTATCAGAATCCAGAGTTTCAAGAAGATTGGGGATATTTAATTTTTCGCCCAAAAATGAAAAAAACGAAAGGGGTAACACTGTCGTTTTTTTTTCGGGTCGAAATTTTGAATTTTGATATCTCAGCTCTGGAAGGGTCTAGATCATCCATTTTTGCACTCAGGTCTAAGTCTCATGGCCCTCTATCAGAATCCAGAGTTTCAAGAAGATTGGGGATATTTAATTTTTCGCCCAAAAATGAAAAAAACGAAAGGGGTAACACTGTCGTTTTTTTTCCGGGTCGAAATTTTGAATTTTAAAATCTCAGCTCTGGAAGGGTCTAGATCATCCATTTTTGCACTCAGTGCAAAGTCTCACAGCCCTCTATCATAATCCAGAGTTTTGAGAAGATTGGAGAAACTTAATTTTTCGCCCAAAAATGAAAAAAACGAAAGGGGTAACACTGTCGTTTTTTTTTCGGGTCGAAATTTTGAATTTTGATATCTCAGCTCTGGAAGGGTCTAGATCATCCATTTTTGCACTCAGGTCTAAGTCTCATGGCCCTCTATCAGAATCCAGAGTTTCAAGAAGATTGGGGATATTTAATTTTTCGCCCAAAAATGAAAAAAACGAAAGGGGTAACACTGTCGTTTTTTTTTCGGGTCGAAATTTTGAATTTTGATATCTCAGCTCTGGAAGGGTCTAGATCATCCATTTTTGCACTCAGGTCTAAGTCTCATGGCCCTCTATCAGAATCCAGAGTTTCAAGAAGATTGGGGATATTTAATTTTTCGCCCAAAAATGAAAAAAAACGAAAGGGGTAACACTGTCGTTTTTTTTTCGGGTCGAAATTTTGAATTTTGATATCTCAGCTCTGGAAGGGTCTAGATCATCCATTTTTGCACTCAGTTCAAAGTCTCACAGCCCTCTATCAGAATCCAGAGTTTTGAGAAGATTGGAGAAACTTAATTTTTCGCCCAAAAATGAAAAAAACGAAAGGGGTAACACTGTCGTTTTTTTTTCGGGTCGAAATTTTGAAATTTGATATCTCAGCTCTGGAAGGGTCTAGATCATCCATTTTTGCACTCAGGTCAAAGTCTCACAGCCCTCTATCATAATCCAGAGTTTTGAGAAGATTGGAGAAACTTAATTTTTCGCCCAAAAATGAAAAAAACGAAAGGGGTAACACTGTCGTTTTTTTTTCGGGTCGAAATTTTGAATTTTAAAATCTCAGCTCTGGAAGGGTCTAGATCATCCATTTTTGCACTCAGGTCCAAGTCTCACAGCCCTCTATCAGAATTCAGAGTTTTGAAAAGATTGGAGAAACTTAATTTTTCGCCGAAAAATGAAAAAAACGAAAGGGGTAACACTGTCGTTTTTTTTCGGTCGAAATTTTGAATTTTGATATATCAGCTCTGGAAGGGTCTAGAGCCTCCATTTTTGCACTCAGGTCAAAGTCTCGTGGCCCTCTATCAGAATCCAGAGTTTTGAGAAGATTGGAGAAACTTAACTTTTCGCCCAAAAATGAAAAAAACGAAAGGGGTAACACTGTCGTTTTTTTTCGGGTCGAAATTTTGAGTTTCGATATCTCAGCTCTGGAAGGGTCTAGAGCCTCCATTTTTGCACTCAGGTCAAAGTCTCACAGCCCTCTATCATAATCCAGAGTTTTGAGAAGATTGGAGAAACTTAATTTTTCGCCCAAAAATGAAAAAAACGAAAGGGGTAACACTGTCGTTTTTTTTTTCGGGTCGAAATTTTGAAGTTTGATATCTCAGCTCTGGAAGGGTCTAGATCATCCATTTTTGCACTCAGGTCAAAGTCTCACAGCCCTCTATCATAATCCAGAGTTTTGAGAAGATTGGAGAAACTTAATTTTTCGCCCAAAAATGAAAAAAACGAAAGGGGTAACACTGTCGTTTTTTTTTCAGGTCGAAATTTTGAATTTTAAAATCTCAGCTCTGGAAGGGTCTAGATCATCCATTTTTGCACTCAGTGCAAAGTCTCACAGCCCTCTATCATAATCCAGAGTTTTGAGAAGATTGGAGAAACTTAATTTTTCGCCAAAAAATGAAAAAAACGAAAGGGGTAACACTGTCGTTTTTTTTCGGGTCGAAATTTTGAGTTTCGATATCTCAGCTCTGGAAGGGTCTAGAGCCTCCATTTTTGCACTCAGGTCAAAGTCTCGTGGCCCTCTATCAGAATCCAGAGTTTTGAGAAGATTGGAGAAACTTAACTTTTCGCCAAAAAATGAAAAAAACGAAAGGGGTAACACTGTCGTTTTTTTTTCGGGTCGAAATTTTGAAGTTTGATATCTCAGCTCTGGAAGGGTCTAGATCATCCATTTTTGCACTCAGGTCAAAGTCTCACAGCCCTCTATCATAATCCAGAGTTTTGAGAAGATTGGAGAAACTTAATTTTTCGCCCAAAAATGAAAAAAACGAAAGGGGTAACACTGTCGTTTTTTTTCCGGGTCGAAATTTTGAATTTTAAAATCTCAGCTCTGGAAGGGTCTAGATCATCCATTTTTGCACTCAGTGCAAAGTCTCACAGCCCTCTATCATAATCCAGAGTTTTGAGAAGATTGGAGAAACTTAATTTTTCGCCCAAAAATGAAAAAAACGAAAGGGGTAACACTGTCGTTTTTTTTTCGGGTCGAAATTTTGAATTTTGATATCTCAGCTCTGGAAGGGTCTAGATCATCCATTTTTGCACTCAGGTCTAAGTCTCATGGCCCTCTATCAGAATCCAGAGTTTCAAGAAGATTGGGGATATTTAATTTTTCGCCCAAAAATGAAAAAAACGAAAGGGGTAACACTGTCGTTTTTTTTTCGGGTCGAAATTTTGAATTTTGATATCTCAGCTCTGGAAGGGTCTAGATCATCCATTTTTGCACTCAGGTCTAAGTCTCATGGCCCTCTATCAGAATCCAGAGTTTCAAGAAGATTGGGGATATTTAATTTTTCGCCCAAAAATGAAAAAAACGAAAGGGGTAACACTGTCGTTTTTTTTCCGGGTCGAAATTTTGAATTTTAAAATCTCAGCTCTGGAAGGGTCTAGATCATCCATTTTTGC
Source organism: Pimephales promelas (assembly GCF_988280905.1). Classification (NCBI taxonomy): domain Eukaryota; kingdom Metazoa; phylum Chordata; class Actinopteri; order Cypriniformes; family Leuciscidae; genus Pimephales; species Pimephales promelas. Next base: position 4,832,646 of record NC_142779.1, on the reverse strand, counting down.
ACTCAGTGCAAAGTCTCACAGCCCTCTATCATAATCCAGAGTTTTGAGAAGATTGGAGAAACTTAATTTTTCGCCCAAAAATGAAAAAAACGAAAGGGGTAACACTGTCGTTTTTTTTTCGGGTCGAAATTTTGAATTTTGATATCTCAGCTCTGGAAGGGTCTAGATCATCCATTTTTGCACTCAGGTCTAAGTCTCATGGCCCTCTATCAGAATCCAGAGTTTCAAGAAGATTGGGGATATTTAATTTTTCGCCCAAAAATGAAAAAAACGAAAGGGGTAACACTGTCGTTTTTTTTTCGGGTCGAAATTTTGAATTTTGATATCTCAGCTCTGGAAGGGTCTAGATCATCCATTTTTGCACTCAGGTCTAAGTCTCATGGCCCTCTATCAGAATCCAGAGTTTCAAGAAGATTGGGGATATTTAATTTTTCGCCCAAAAATGAAAAAAAACGAAAGGGGTAACACTGTCGTTTTTTTTTCGGGTCGAAATTTTGAATTTTGATATCTCAGCTCTGGAAGGGTCTAGATCATCCATTTTTGCACTCAGTTCAAAGTCTCACAGCCCTCTATCAGAATCCAGAGTTTTGAGAAGATTGGAGAAACTTAATTTTTCGCCCAAAAATGAAAAAAACGAAAGGGGTAACACTGTCGTTTTTTTTTCGGGTCGAAATTTTGAAATTTGATATCTCAGCTCTGGAAGGGTCTAGATCATCCATTTTTGCACTCAGGTCAAAGTCTCACAGCCCTCTATCATAATCCAGAGTTTTGAGAAGATTGGAGAAACTTAATTTTTCGCCCAAAAATGAAAAAAACGAAAGGGGTAACACTGTCGGTTTTTTTTCGGGTCGAAATTTTTAATTTTAAAATCTCAGCTCTGGAAGGGTCTAGATCATCCATTTTTGCACTCAGGTCCAACTCTCACAGCCCTCTATCAGAATTCAGAGTTTTGAGAAGATTGGAGAAACTTAATTTTTCGCAGAAAAATGAAAAAAACGAAAGGGGTAACACTGTTGTTGTTTTTTTCGGTCGAAATTTTGAATTTTGATATCTCAGCTCTGGAAGGGTCTAGAGCCTCCATTTTTGCACTCAGGTCAAAGTCTCGTGGCCCTCTATCAGAATCCAGAGTTTTGAGAAGATTGGAGAAACTTAACTTTTCGCCAAAAAATGAAAAAAACGAAAGGGGTAACACTGTCGTTTTTTTTTCGGGTCGAAATTTTGAAGTTTGATATCTCAGCTCTGGAAGGGTCTAGATCATCCATTTTTGCACTCAGGTCAAACTCTCACAGCCCTCTATCATAATCCAGAGTTTTGAGAAGATTGGAGAAACTTAATTTTTCGCCCAAAAATGAAAAAAACGAAAGGGGTAACACTGTCGTTTTTTTTCCGGGTCGAAATTTTGAATTTTAAAATCTCAGCTCTGGAAGGGTCTAGATCATCCATTTTTGCACTCAGTGCAAAGTCTCACAGCCCTCTATCATAATCCAGAGTTTTGAGAAGATTGGAGAAACTTAATTTTTCGCCCAAAAATGAAAAAAACGAAAGGGGTAACACTGTCGTTTTTTTTTCGGGTCGAAATTTAGAATTTTGATATCTCAGCTCTGGAAGGGTCTAGAGCCTCCATTTTTGCACTCAGGTCAAAGTCTCATGGCCCTCTATCAGAATCCAGAGTTTCAAGAAGATTGGGGATATTTAATTTTTCGCCCAAAAATGAAAAAAACGAAAGGGGTAACACTGTCGTTTTTTTTTTCGGGTCGAAATTTTGAATTTTGATATCTCAGCTCTGGAAGGGTCTAGATCATCCATTTTTGCACTCAGGTCTAAGTCTCGTGGCCCTCTATCAGAATCCAGAGTTTCAAGAAGATTGGGGATATTTAATTTTTCGCCCAAAAATGAAAAAAACGAAAGGGGTAACACTGTCGTTTTTTTTCCGGGTCGAAATTTTGAATTTTGATATCTCAGCTCTGGAAGGGTCTAGAGCCTCCATTTTTGCACTCAGGTCAAAGTCTCGTGGCCCTCTATCAGAATCCAGAGTTTTGAGAAGATTGGAGAAACTTAATTTTTCGCCCAAAAATGAAAAAAACGAAAGGGGTAACACTGTCGTTTTTTTTTTCGGGTCGAAATTTTGAAGTTTGATTTCTCAGCTCTGGAAGGGTCTAGATCATCCATTTTTGCACTCAGGTCTAAGTCTCATGGCCCTCTATCAGAATCCAGAGTTTCAAGAAGATTGGGGATATTTAATTTTTTGCCCAAAAATGAAAAAAACGAAAGGGGTAACACTGTCGTTTTTTTTTCGGGTCGAAATTTTGAATTTTGATATCTCAGCTCTGGAAGGGTCTAGATCATCCATTTTTGCACTCAGTTCAAAGTCTCACAGCCCTCTATCATAATCCAGAGTTTTGAGAAGATTGGAGAAACTTAATTTTTCGCCGAAAAATGAAAAAAAACGAAAGGGGTAACACTGTCGTTTTTTTTTTTCGGGTCGAAATTTTGAAATTTGATATCTCAGCTCTGGAAGGGTCTAGATCATCCATTTTTGCACTCAGGTCCAAGTCTCACAGCCCTCTATCAGAATTCAGAGTTTTGAGAAGATTGGAGAAACTTAATTTTTCGCTGAAAAATGAAAAAAAAACAAAAGGGGTAACACTGTCGTTTTTTTTTCAGGTCGAAATTTTGAAGTTTGATTTCTCAGCTCTGGAAGGGTCTAGATCATCCATTTTTGCACTCAGGTCAAAGTCTCACAGCCCTCTATCATAATCCAGAGTTTTGAAAAGATTGGAGAAACTTAATTTTTCGCCCAAAAATGAAAAAAAAAAACGAAAGGGGTAACACTGTCGTTTTTTTTCAGGTCGAAATTTTGAGTTTCGATATCTCAGCTCTGGAAGGGTCTAGAGCCTCCATTTTTGCACTCAGGTCTAAGTCTCATGGCCCTCTATCAGAATCCAGAGGTTCAAGAAGATTGGGGATATTTAATTTTTCGCCCAAAAATGAAAAAAACGAAAGGGGTAACACTGTCGTTTTTTTTTCGGGTCGAAATTTTGAATTTTGATATCTCAGCTCTGGAAGGGTCTAGATCATCCATTTTTGCACTCAGGTCTAAGTCTCATGGCCCTCTATCAGAATCCAGAGTTTCAAGAAGATTGGGGATATTTAATTTTTCGCCCAAAAATGAAAAAAACGAAAGGGGTAACACTGTCGTTTTTTTTTCGGGTCGAAATTTTGAATTTTGATATCTCAACTCTGGAAGGGTCTAGATCATCCATTTTTGCACTCAGTTCAAAGTCTCACAGCCCTCTATCATAATCCAGAGTTTTGAGAAGATTGGAGAAACTTAATTTTTCGCCGAAAAATGAAAAAAAACGAAAGGGGTAACACTGTCGTTTTTTTTTCGGGTCGAAATTTTGAAATTTGATATCTCAGCTCTGGAAGGGTCTAGATCATCCATTTTTGCACTCAGGTCCAAGTCTCACAGCCCTCTATCAGAATTCAGAGTTTTGAGAAGATTGGAGAAACTTAATTTTTCGCCGAAAAATGAAAAAAAACGAAAGGGGTAACACTGTCGTTTTTTTTTCAGGTCGAAATTTTGAATTTTGATATCTCAGCTCTGGAAGGGTCTAGAGCCTCCATTTTTGCACTCAGGTCAAAGTCTCGTGGCCCTCTATCAGAATCCGGAGTTTTGAGAAGATTGGAGAAACTTAACTTTTCGCCAAAAAAAGAAAAAAACGAAAGGGGTAACACTGTCGTTTTTTTTTCGGGTCGAAATTTTGAAGTTTGATATCTCAGCTCTGGAAGGGTCTAGATCATCCATTTTTGCACTCAGGTCAAAGTCTCACAGCCCTCTATCATAATCCAGAGTTTTGAGAAGATTGGAGAAACTTAATTTTTCGCCCAAAAATGAAAAAAACGAAAGGGGTAACACTGTCGGTTTTTTTTCGGGTCGAAATTTTTAATTTTAAAATCTCAGCTCTGGAAGGGTCTAGATCATCCATTTTTGCACTCAGGTCCAACTCTCACAGCCCTCTATCAGAATTCAGAGTTTTGAGAAGATTGGAGAAACTTAATTTTTCGCAGAAAAATGAAAAAAACGAAAGGGGTAACACTGTTGTTGTTTTTTTCGGTCGAAATTTTGAATTTTGATATCTCAGCTCTGGAAGGGTCTAGAGCCTCCATTTTTGCACTCAGGTCAAAGTCTCGTGGCCCTCTATCAGAATCCAGAGTTTTGAGAAGATTGGAGAAACTTAACTTTTCGCCAAAAAATGAAAAAAACGAAAGGGGTAACACTGTCGTTTTTTTTTCGGGTCGAAATTTTGAAGTTTGATATCTCAGCTCTGGAAGGGTCTAGATCATCCATTTTTGCACTCAGGTCAAACTCTCACAGCCCTCTATCATAATCCAGAGTTTTGAGAAGATTGGAGAAACTTAATTTTTCGCCCAAAAATGAAAAAAACGAAAGGGGTAACACTGTCGTTTTTTTTCCGGGTCGAAATTTTGAATTTTAAAATCTCAGCTCTGGAAGGGTCTAGATCATCCATTTTTGCACTCAGTGCAAAGTCTCACAGCCCTCTATCATAATCCAGAGTTTTGAGAAGATTGGAGAAACTTAATTTTTCGCCCAAAAATGAAAAAAACGAAAGGGGTAACACTGTCGTTTTTTTTTCGGGTCGAAATTTAGAATTTTGATATCTCAGCTCTGGAAGGGTCTAGAGCCTCCATTTTTGCACTCAGGTCAAAGTCTCATGGCCCTCTATCAGAATCCAGAGTTTCAAGAAGATTGGGGATATTTAATTTTTCGCCCAAAAATGAAAAAAAACGAAAGGGGTAACACTGTCGTTTTTTTTTTCGGGTCGAAATTTTGAATTTTGATATCTCAGCTCTGGAAGGGTCTAGATCATCCATTTTTGCACTCAGGTCTAAGTCTCGTGGCCCTCTATCAGAATCCAGAGTTTCAAGAAGATTGGGGATATTTAATTTTTCGCCCAAAAATGAAAAAAACGAAAGGGGTAACACTGTCGTTTTTTTTCCGGGTCGAAATTTTGAATTTTGATATCTCAGCTCTGGAAGGGTCTAGAGCCTCCATTTTTGCACTCAGGTCAAAGTCTCATGGCCCTCTATCAGAATCCAGAGTTTTGAGAAGATTGGAGAAACTTAATTTTTCGCCCAAAAATGAAAAAAACGAAAGGGGTAACACTGTCGTTTTTTTTTTCGGGTCGAAATTTTGAAGTTTGATTTCTCAGCTCTGGAAGGGTCTAGATCATCCATTTTTGCACTCAGGTCTAAGTCTCATGGCCCTCTATCAGAATCCAGAGTTTCAAGAAGATTGGGGATATTTAATTTTTCGCCGAAAAATGAAAAAAAACGAAAGGGGTAACACTGTCGTTTTTTTTTTTCGGGTCGAAATTTTGAAATTTGATATCTCAGCTCTGGAAGGGTCTAGATCATCCATTTTTGCACTCAGGTCCAAGTCTCACAGCCCTCTATCAGAATTCAGAGTTTTGAGAAGATTGGAGAAACTTAATTTTTCGCTGAAAAATGAAAAAAAAACGAAAGGGGTAACACTGTCGTTTTTTTTTCGGGTCGAAATTTTGAAGTTTGATTTCACAGCTCTGGAAGGGTCTAGATCATCCATTTTTGCACTCAGGTCAAAGTCTCACAGCCCTCTATCATAATCCAGAGTTTTGAAAAGATTGGAGAAACTTAATTTTTCGCCCAAAAATGAAAAAAAAAAACGAAAGGGGTAACACTGTCGTTTTTTTTCAGGTCGAAATTTTGAGTTTCGATATCTCAGCTCTGGAAGGGTCTAGAGCCTCCATTTTTGCACTCAGGTCTAAGTCTCATGGCCCTCTATCAGAATCCAGAGGTTCAAGAAGATTGGGGATATTTAATTTTTCGCCCAAAAATGAAAAAAACGAAAGGGGTAACACTGTCGTTTTTTTTTCGGGTCGAAATTTTGAATTTTGATATCTCAGCTCTGGAAGGGTCTAGATCATCCATTTTTGCACTCAGGTCTAAGTCTCATGGCCCTCTATCAGAATCCAGAGTTTCAAGAAGATTGGGGATATTTAATTTTTCGCCCAAAAATGAAAAAAACGAAAGGGGTAACACTGTCGTTTTTTTTTCGGGTCGAAATTTTGAATTTTGATATCTCAACTCTGGAAGGGTCTAGATCATCCATTTTTGCACTCAGTTCAAAGTCTCACAGCCCTCTATCATAATCCAGAGTTTTGAGAAGATTGGAGAAACTTAATTTTTCGCCGAAAAATGAAAAAAAACGAAAGGGGTAACACTGTCGTTTTTTTTTTCGGGTCGAAATTTTGAAATTTGATATCTCAGCTCTGGAAGGGTCTAGATCATCCATTTTTGCACTCAGGTCCAAGTCTCACAGCCCTCTATCAGAATTCAGAGTTTTGAGAAGATTGGAGAAACTTAATTTTTCGCCGAAAAATGAAAAAAAAACGAAAGGGGTAACACTGTCGTTTTTTTTTCAGGTCGAAATTTTGAATTTTGATATCTCAGCTCTGGAAGGGTCTAGAGCCTCCATTTTTGCACTCAGGTCAAAGTCTCGTGGCCCTCTATCAGAATCCGGAGTTTTGAGAAGATTGGAGAAACTTAACTTTTCGCCAAAAAAAGAAAAAAACGAAAGGGGTAACACTGTCGTTTTTTTTTCGGGTCGAAATTTTGAAGTTTGATATCTCAGCTCTGGAAGGGTCTAGATCATCCATTTTTGCACTCAGGTCAAAGTCTCACAGCCCTCTATCATAATCCAGAGTTTTGAGAAGATTGGAGAAACTTAATTTTTCGCCCAAAAATGAAAAAAACGAAAGGGGTAACACTGTCGTTTTTTTTTTCGGGTCGAAATTTTGAATTTTAAAATCTCAGCTCTGGACTTCCGGTTTTGGATGCGAATGGAGTAGTCGCGTCTGCCTCGTGCTCCCTGCACAGTTCTTTTATTTTATCAGTTTATAATCCTCTACCGATCTAATCTTTTTTCCTGAATGTAATTAGATAAGTTTAATAAACACGGAAGCAGAAAATGGCATCTAAATCAACCAAACACGCGAAGAAAGACACAATTAAAGACGACGTCCCTGCGGCTCATGGTGAGATTAGCATGTCAGCCCTGACTAGCCTATTGGAAGACCACAGAGCCGCTCTTTCTTCCGATTTCAAAACCGCTTTGACATCCTTAGAGGCAAAACTTGACCTCGTCCAGGCTACAGTGTCGGACCATGAACCACGAATTGCTTCACTGGAATCCAACGCAGACCACCTCAGCGAGCGAATTCACTCTTTGGAAGCGGTATGTGCTGATTTGACTGAGAACTACGCTAAACTTAAGGCCAAAACAGCAGACCTGGAGGGCCGTAGTCGGCGTAATAATGTCAGGATTATTGGCTTACCGGAATCCGTTGAAGGTTCGCGGCCCACGGTGTTTTTCTCCGAGATGCTGTCCGAAATTATGGGCGGGCAGATCTTGCCGTCTCCTCCTGAACTTGATAGGGCACATCGGGCTCTAATCGCTAAAACGAAGCAGGGAGGGAGGCCGAGAGCGGTAATAATTCGTTTTCATCGGTATCAGATCAAGGAGGCGGTGATACGTGAGGCCCGTAAAAGAAGAGGATCGTTGATGTATCGTGGCAACCCGATCGCCATCTATGATGACTATAGTCCGGAGGTTCTGGAACAACGCGCTCAATATCGTGGGGTAATGGCAGAGCTTTATAATCTTGGGTTTAAGCCATCCCTTCTTTTCCCCGCAAGGCTGAGGATCCTGACTAAGGAAGGTGAGCAAAAGATGTTTGCATCGGTGGACGAGGCCAAGGATTTTTTGACGGCTCACCGTAGTGCCTCTTAGCGCTTTGACGGTCGTTCAATGCGGTGTGCTTACGACGTTATACGTAACGAGGGAGACATAATTTTTTTTTTTTATTTTTTTTTTTTTCTTATTAGCCCTCTGACATTATAAAACGGTTTACGGTTCATTGGAAGTGTTTTACATCATGGGGACATTTCTACGTCTTCAATGAATGTTTGGTAGGACTGTTGTATTTGATCTGATACTCCTATTGAACTGGATTTGTTATGATGTATCTCGTTAAGGCCTACTCTTTGATTTAATCACAAATATTTTTTGCAAGAGATTGATTGCTATTTTTGTTTACTAGGGAATAATTTTTTCTAAGTTTTTTGTATGGATAATATTATCTTTCACAGTTTCACTTATTTTGGCTCGCCCTGAGCTCATTATATTGGTCGAATGTTTAAGTATTCATATTTCGTGAACCAATTATTTAGTTAACTTGTGCCATTGTTCTGCTCATATGTTAAACATACTATATGGTAATGTTATCTGTATGCTGTATAATGAGGATACTTTGCTTTAAGGGACTGAGGATTATATAAGGTTAGGTGAAATAAGGAAGGGTTCAGTTCTGGTGGGTAGTTTTGTTGGTATTGTAATGCTCTTTGAGGGGTGGGTTGATTATGTGGGTGGGTTGGGTTTTTATATGGGATGGCGTCATGCAGACTTAATGACTTTTATGTTTATTTTTTCTTTGTTGATGTTATGTTGTTTTATTTTTTGTAAAAAAAATATTTTTCTCATCTTCCGATTACTGGCCCCTGATAGATATTCTTTTGGGTAGAGAGTTGAGATTTTTGAGTTGGAATGTCAAGGGCTTGAATCATCCAGTTAAGAGAAACAGGGTTCTTGCCCATCTTCGACTGCTCAAAGCAGAGGTTGCCTTTTTGCAAGAAACCCATTTACGCACTGCGGATCACAATCACCTCAATCGTGGCTGGACAGGCCAGATCTTTCATTCCTCTTTCCAGGCAAGGGCAAGAGGTGTGGCTATTTTGATTAATAAGAATGTACCCTTTGTACCAAATGATATCGTATCAGATAAGAATGGCCGGTATATAATTGTTGTAGGCACATTGTGCAATAAGAATGTAACTTTAGCAAACTTTTATGCCCCCAATTTTGACGATGTCAGTTTTTTTAAACATACTCTCTCTCTTATTCCTGATCTAAACTCACATTCCCTTATACTTGGGGGAGACTTTAACTGTTGCCTTGACCCAGTATTGGACCGTTCGTCTTCTAGACCATGCACGGCAAACAAATCCTCTATTTTTTTAAATACCTATTTTTCTGAATATGGTTTATCGGATGTATGGCGGCGCTTGTACCCCCAAAAAAGAGAATATTCTTTTTTCTCAAATGTTCATCACTCTTATTCTCGGATTGATTACTTTATACTAGATAACGATTTGATTTCTAGAGTTAAGTCTTGTGCATATCAAAGTATTATAATATCGGACCATGCTCCTCTTACTCTTGATTTGACTTTTCTGAATTTGCCCTCCCCTAGGAGGAATTGGCGTTTCAATACTTCACTCTTGGCAGATGACAATTTTGTTTCCTTTGTTTCTGACCAAATTCCCTTTTTCCTAAACGTTAATAAATCAGTGGACATTTCAGATCTAACAGTGTGGGAGGCCCTTAAGGCATATATTAGAGGCCAAATTATTTCATATGGTGCTAATAAAAGAAAGCTCTCTAAAGAAAAACAAATCTCACTTGCTAATGACATTTCAAAGGTAGATGAACAATATGCTAGGTCTCCCACGCCAGATCTGTATAAGAAACGTCTTAAACTTAAATCACAGCTCGACCTGCTCTCAACCAATGAGATAGAGGGCCTTTTGAGAAGAACTAGGAGTGTCTTTTATGAAAGTGGGGAAAAATCCGGGAAAGTTTTAGCTAATCAGCTGCGAGGGTTACGTGCAAAACAAATTATAAATGGTCTTCGTCTAGATAACGGGGAGGTCACTACGGATCCGAATACCATTAATGACAAGTTCAGAGATTTTTATTTTACTTTGTATTCATCTGACTCCCCTTCGCAGGGCGATATCGAAGATTTTCTCGGCCAACTAAATGTCCCCACTTTATCTCTGGATGTTCGTAATCTTTTAGAAGCACCGATTACTCAGGAGGAGGTAGCAGCTGCTATCTCTTCTCTACAATCTGGCAAAACCCCAGGACCTGACGGCTTTTCGTCAGAATTCTATAAAAAATTTTCTGTACAACTCGTTCCTTTTTTGACATCTGTTTTTTCTGAGTCTCTTAAGACTGGTACTCTTCCCCCAACGCTAAACCAGGCCTGTATTTCTTTATTACTCAAAAAGGATAAGGATCCCTTAGACTGTGCGTCTTATAGGCCAATTTCTTTGCTCAATTGCGATGTTAAAATTCTAGCAAAGGTGCTTGCCTCAAGACTTGAGGATGTTCTCCCCACTATTGTCTCTCCTGATCAAACAGGGTTCATAAAGAATCGTCAATCATTTTTTAATATTCGCCGCTTACTTAATGTGGTTTATTCTCAGAACCAGGCCATCCCTGAATGTGTTGTTTCTTTAGACGCAGAGAAGGCATTTGACAGGGTTGAGTGGGAGTACCTTTTTTTAGTTTTGGAAAAATTTGGATTTGGCCCGACCTTTCTCTCTTGGATTAAACTACTTTATAGTTCGCCCTCTGCAGTAGTCCTAAGCAATGATCTGTACTCTAGGCCATTTAACTTGCACCGTGGAACCCGACAGGGCTGTCCGCTTAGCCCACTACTATTTGCTCTAGCTATTGAGCCTTTAGCAATCGCCTTACGCCAGAATCAGCAGATCACTGGAATTACCCGTGGTGAGACCGTCCATAAGGTAACTCTATATGCAGACGATCTACTGCTTTTTTTGTCAAACCCACAAGCTTCCTTACCCGCAGCTCTGTCTTTGCTTGAGAATTTTGGTCGGTTTTCCGGTTATAGGCTTAATCTGCACAAGAGTGAATTCTTCCCAGTTAACGAGATAGTTACACAACTTCAGTATTCAAACATACCACTGAAACTAGTTAAAAGTAAGTTCACTTACCTTGGGGTGTGTATTACTCGCCATCATAAGCATCTTTTTAAACATAATTTTGGCATGCTTCTTGAACGGATTAAGAAAGATCTCTCTAAATGGTCCCCTATAAAGATTTCTCTCATTGGGCGCATTAATTCCATTAAAATGGTGGTGCTTCCTAAACTTCTTTATCTCTTTCAGTGTCTACCTTTATTTATTCCCCTGTCTTTTTTTAAGGCTTTGGACTCTGTTATCTCCTCTTTTATTTGGAATGGTAAACACCCTCGCTTACGCAAAGTATACCTCCAGAGACCTAAATGCAATGGTGGTATGTCCTTACCCAATTTTAAGTTTTACTACTGGGCAGCTAATATACGAAATACACTTTACTGGTGGCATTATCATCTTTTGCCCAATAGACCGTCCTGGGTGGACATGGAAATAAATGCTTACAAGCAAATTTCTCTCCCAGCACTTCTTGCATCTAAACTACAATCTACCTCTTGTATTCCGGTCGATTGCCCAGTGGTGAAACATTCGTTGAGGATTTGGATCCAATTCAGGAAGTCATTTGGTTTTAGGGACCCCTCTCTTCTCAGCCCTGTGTACCGCAATCATTTTTTTCCACCTTCTTTGCAGGATGGTTCATTTAAGAGTTTCTCTCAAAAGGGGATAAAATGTTTTAAAGACTTATTTTTGGATAATGTATTTGCCTCTTTTGAGCAATTGGTATCACGTTTTGGTCTTACCAGGTCAGATTTCTTTAGAGTCTTGCAAGTAAGGCATTACGTTAAGTCACTTATACCAGATTTCCCAGCGATACCCTCCGAAAATCCTCTGGATAGGTTCCTTTCATGTAACACTTTGGCCAAGGGCTCAATTGCTACTCTTTACAATTTAATGATTAATCTGGCATCTACATCCCTGGATAATAATATTAAGAGAGCTTGGGAGGAAGACCTTGACAGACCACTCTCCGATGACACTTGGAACTGTGTCCTTAAACAGGTCCACTCATCGTCGATGTGTGCTCGGCATTCACTCATACAGTTTAAAGTTGTACACAGAGCTCATATATCCAAAGTTAAACTAGCTCAAATGTTTCCTGGTACTAGCCCTATGTGCAATAGATGTCAATGTGCTGAGGGAACGTTAATTCACATGTTCTGGACATGCCCTAAATTAGAGTGTTACTGGCGTTCAATATTTCACACCTTCTCAGTGGTTCTTCAGCATAGATTGGAACCAGAACCTATGGTGGCATTATTTGGAGTAGCCCCAGAGGACGTAGGGTTGCCATCATCAATGTGTAAAGTCCTTGCTTTCTCCTCTCTTCTTGCACGTAGAGCTATATTATTAAAGTGGAAAGATCCCTTGCCACCCACTCATACTCAATGGATTAGAGATATAATGTCTTGTCTCTGCCTCGAAAAAATTAGGTATTCACTAAGAGGATTGGAAAAACAATTTTTTAAGATGTGGTGTTCTTTTCTTGACTATGTTGATAAGTCTATTTGAATAAAGCCACTACTATTGTTTTCCTTTATTTATTTATTTTATTATTATTTTATTTATTTATTTATTTATTTTTTTTATTATTTTTTTTTTTTTAGGTATTTGGTTAAAGGTTTATGCTTGTAAGTACTGTATGTATGTTCTGTTCTTGCAAGTCTACTTTGTATCAATGGATAATATGGGCGTCATTCTCCATATTGGATGGTGAGGGGTGAGGGGCAGAGAATGTATTGTATTGTAAAAATCAATAAAAACAAACTTTGAACTAAAATCTCAGCTCTGGAAGGGTCTAGATCATCCATTTTTGCACTCAGTGCAAAGTCTCACAGCCCTCTATCATAATCCAGAGTTTTGAGAAGATTGGAGAAACTTAATTTTTCGCCGAAAAATGAAAAAAAAACGAAAGGGGTAACACTGTCGTTTTTTTTTTTCGGGTCGAAATTTTGAATTTTGATATCTCAGCTCTGGAAGGGTCTAGAGCCTCCATTTTTGCACTCAGGTCAAAGTCTCGTGGCCCTCTATCAGAATCCAGAGTTTTGAGAAGATTGGAGAAACTTAATTTTTCGCCAAAAAATGAAAAAAACGAAAGGGGTAACACTGTCGTTTTTTTTCGGGTCGAAATTTTGAGTTTCGATATCTCAGCTCTGGAAGGGTCTAGAGCCTCAATTTTTGCACTCAGGTCAAAGTCTCGTGGCCCTCTATCAGAATCCAGAGTTTTGAGAAGATTGGAGAAACTTAATTTTTCGCCCAAAAATGAAAAAAACGAAAGGGGTAACACTGTCGTTTTTTTTTCGGGTCGAAATTTTGAAGTTTGATATCTCAGCTCTGGAAGGGTCTAGATCATCCATTTTTGCACTCAGGTCAAAGTCTCACAGCCCTCTATCATAATCCAGAGTTTTGAGAAGATTGGAGAAACTTAATTTTTCGCCCAAAAATGAAAAAAACGAAAGGGGTAACACTGTCGTTTTTTCGGGTCGAAATTTTGAATTTTAAAATCTCAGCTCTGGAAGGGTCTAGATCATCCATTTTTGCACTCAGTTCAAAGTCTCACAGCCCTCTATCAGAATCCAGAGTTTTGAGAAGATTGGAGAAACTTAATTTTTCGCCAAAAAATGAAAAAAAACGAAAGGGGTAACACTGTCGTTTTTTTTTTCGGGTCGAAATTTTGAAGTTTGATATCTCAGTTCTGGAAGGGTCTAGATCATCCATTTTTGCACTCAGGTCAAAGTCTCACAGCCCTCTATCATAATCCAGAGTTTTGAAAAGATTGGAGAAACTTAATTTTTCGCCCGAAAACGAAAAAAACGAAAGGGGTAACACTGTCGTTTTTTTTTTTCAGGTCGAAATTTTGACTTTCGATATCTCAGCTCTGGAAGGGTTTAGAGCCTCCATTTTTGCACTCAGGTCAAAGTCTCACAGCCCTCTATCATAATCCAGAGTTTTGAGAAAATTGGAAAAACGTAATTTTTCGCCCAAAAATGAAAAAAAAAACAAAAGGGGCAACACTGTCGTTTTTTTTTTTGGGTCGAAATTTTGAAGTTTGATATCTCAGCTCTGGAAGGGTCTAGATCATCCATTTTTGCACTAAGGTCAAAGTCTCACAGCCCTCTATCATAATCCAGAGTTTTGAGAAGATTGGAGAAACTTAATTTTTCGCCCAAAAATGAAAAAAACGAAAGGGGTAACACTGTCGTTTTTTTTTTCGGGTCGAAATTTTGAATTTTAAAATCTCAGCTCTGGAAGGGTCTAGATCATCCATTTTTGCACTCAGGTCCAACTCTCACAACCCTCTATCAGAATTCAGAGTTTTGAGAAGATTGGAGAAACTTAATTTTTCGCAGAAAAATGAAAAAAACGAAAGGGGTAACACTGTTGTTGTTTTTTTCGGTCGAAATTTTGAATTTTGATATCTCAGCTCTGGAAGGGTCTAGAGCCTCCATTTTTGCACTCAGGTCAAAGTCTCGTGGCCCTCTATCAGAATCCAGAGTTTTGAGAAGATTGGAGAAACTTAACTTTTCGCCAAAAAATGAAAAAAACGAAAGGGGTAACACTGTCGTTTTTTTTCGGGTCGAAATTTTGAAGTTTGATATCTCAGCTCTGGAAGGGTCTAGATCATCCATTTTTGCACTCAGGTCAAACTCTCACAGCCCTCTATCATAATCCAGAGTTTTGAGAAGATTGGAGAAACTTAATTTTTCGCCCAAAAATGAAAAAAACGAAAGGGGTAACACTGTCGTTTTTTTTCCGGGTCGAAATTTTGAATTTTAAAATCTCAGCTCTGGAAGGGTCTAGATCATCCATTTTTGCACTCAGTGCAAAGTCTCACAGCCCTCTATCATAATCCAGAGTTTTGATAAGATTGGAGAAACTTAATTTTTCGCCCAAAAATGAAAAAAACGAAAGGGGTAACACTGTCGTTTTTTTTTCGGGTCGAAATTTAGAATTTTGATATCTCAGCTCTGGAAGGGTCTAGAGCCTCCATTTTTGCACTCAGGTCAAAGTCTCATGGCCCTCTATCAGAATCCAGAGTTTCAAGAAGATTGGGGATATTTAATTTTTCGCCCAAAAATGAAAAAAACGAAAGGGGTAACACTGTCGTTTTTTTTTTCGGGTCGAAATTTTGAATTTTGATATCTCAGCTCTGGAAGGGTCTAGATCATCCATTTTTGCACTCAGGTCTAAGTCTCGTGGCCCTCTATCAGAATCCAGAGTTTCAAGAAGATTGGGGATATTTAATTTTTCGCCCAAAAATGAAAAAAACGAAAGGGGTAACACTGTCGTTTTTTTTTCGGGTCGAAATTTTGAAGTTTGATTTCTCAGCTCTGGAAGGGTCTAGATCATCCATTTTTGCACTCAGGTCTAAGTCTCATGGCCCTCTATCAGAATCCAGAGTTTCAAGAAGATTGGGGATATTTAATTTTTCGCCCAAAAATGAAAAAAACGAAAGGGGTAACACTGTCGTTTTTTTTTCGGGTCGAAATTTTGAATTTTGATATCTCAGCTCTGGAAGGGTCTAGATCATCCATTTTTGCACTCAGTTCAAAGTCTCACAGCCCTCTATCATAATCCAGAGTTTTGAGAAGATTGGAGAAACTTAATTTTTCGCCGAAAAATGAAAAAAAACGAAAGGGGTAACACTGTCGTTTTTTTTTTTTCGGGTCGAAATTTTGAAATTTGATATCTCAGCTCTGGAAGGGTCTAGATCATCCATTTTTGCACTCAGGTCCAAGTCTCACAGCCCTCTATCAGAATTCAGAGTTTTGAGAAGATTGGAGAAACTTAATTTTTCGCTGAAAAATTAAAAAAAAACGAAAGGGGTAACACTGTCGTTTTTTTTTCGGGTCGAAATTTTGAAGTTTGATTTCTCAGCTCTGGAAGGGTCTAGATCATCCATTTTTGCACTCAGGTCAAAGTCTCACAGCCCTCTATCATAATCCAGAGTTTTGAAAAGATTGGAGAAACTTAATTTTTCGCCCAAAAATGAAAAAAAAAACGAAAGGGGTAACACTGTCGTTTTTTTTCAGGTCGAAATTTTGAGTTTCGATATCTCAGCTCTGGAAGGGTCTAGAGCCTCCATTTTTGCACTCAGGTCTAAGTCTCATGGCCCTCTATCAGAATCCAGAGGTTCAAGAAGATTGGGGATATTTAATTTTTCGCCCAAAAATGAAAAAAACGAAAGGGGTAACACTGTCGTTTTTTTTCGGGTCGAAATTTTGAATTTTGATATCTCAACTCTGGAAGGGTCTAGATCATCCATTTTTGCACTCAGTTCAAAGTCTCACAGCCCTCTATCATAATCCAGAGTTTTGAGAAGATTGGAGAAACTTAATTTTTCGCCGAAAAATTAAAAAAAACGAAAGGGGTAACACTGTCGTTTTTTTTTTCGGGTCGAAATTTTGAAATTTGATATCTCAGCTCTGGAAGGGTCTAGATCATCCATTTTTGCACTCAGGTCCAAGTCTCACAGCCCTCTATCAGAATTCAGAGTTTTGAGAAGATTGGAGAAACTTAATTTTTCGCCGAAAAATGAAAAAAAAACGAAAGGGGTAACACTGTCGTTTTTTTTTCAGGTCGAAATTTTGAATTTTGATATCTCAGCTCTGGAAGGGTCTAGAGCCTCCATTTTTGCACTCAGGTCAAAGTCTCGTGGCCCTCTATCAGAATCCGGAGTTTTGAGAAGATTGGAGAAACTTAACTTTTCGCCAAAAAAAGAAAAAAACGAAAGGGGTAACACTGTCGGTTTTTTTTCGGGTCGAAATTTTGAAGTTTGATATCTCAGCTCTGGAAGGGTCTAGATCATCCATTTTTGCACTCAGGTCAAAGTCTCACAGCCCTCTATCATAATCCAGAGTTTTGAGAAGATTGGAGAAACTTAATTTTTCGCCCAAAAATGAAAAAAACGAAAGGGGTAACACTGTCGTTTTTTTTTCGGGTCGAAATTTTGAATTTTAAAATCTCAGCTCTGGAAGGGTCTAGATCATCCATTTTTGCACTCAGGTCCAACTCTCACAACCCTCTATCAGAATTCAGAGTTTTGAGAAGATTGGAGAAACTTAATTTTTCGCAGAAAAATGAAAAAAACGAAAGGGGTAACACTGTTGTTGTTTTTTTCGGTCGAAATTTTGAATTTTGATATCTCAGCTCTGGAAGGGTCTAGAGCCTCCATTTTTGCACTCAGGTCAAAGTCTCGTGGCCCTCTATCAGAATCCAGAGTTTTGAGAAGATTGGAGAAACTTAACTTTTCGCCAAAAAATGAAAAAAACGAAAGGGGTAACACTGTCGTTTTTTTTCGGGTCGAAATTTTGAAGTTTGATATCTCAGCTCTGGAAGGGTCTAGATCATCCATTTTTGCACTCAGGTCAAACTCTCACAGCCCTCTATCATAATCCAGAGTTTTGAGAAGATTGGAGAAACTTAATTTTTCGCCCAAAAATGAAAAAAACGAAAGGGGTAACACTGTCGTTTTTTTTCCGGGTCGAAATTTTGAATTTTAAAATCTCAGCTCTGGAAGGGTCTAGATCATCCATTTTTGCACTCAGTGCAAAGTCTCACAGCCCTCTATCATAATCCAGAGTTTTGAGAAGATTGGAGAAACTTAATTTTTCGCCCAAAAATGAAAAAAACGAAAGGGGTAACACTGTCGTTTTTTTTTCGGGTCGAAATTTAGAATTTTGATATCTCAGCTCTGGAAGGGTCTAGAGCCTCCATTTTTGCACTCAGGTCAAAGTCTCATGGCCCTCTATCAGAATCCAGAGTTTCAAGAAGATTGGGGATATTTAATTTTTCGCCCAAAAATGAAAAAAACGAAAGGGGTAACACTGTCGTTTTTTTTTTCGGGTCGAAATTTTGAATTTTGATATCTCAGCTCTGGAAGGGTCTAGATCATCCATTTTTGCACTCAGGTCTAAGTCTCGTGGCCCTCTATCAGAATCCAGAGTTTCAAGAAGATTGGGGATATTTAATTTTTCGCCCAAAAATGAAAAAAACGAAAGGGGTAACACTGTCGTTTTTTTTCCGGGTCGAAATTTTGAATTTTGATATCTCAGCTCTGGAAGGGTCTAGAGCCTCCATTTTTGCACTCAGGTCAAAGTCTCGTGGCCCTCTATCAGAATCCAGAGTTTTGAGAAGATTGGAGAAACTTAATTTTTCGCCCAAAAATGAAAAAAACGAAAGGGGTAACACTGTCGTTTTTTTTTCGGGTCGAAATTTTGAAGTTTGATTTCTCAGCTCTGGAAGGGTCTAGATCATCCATTTTTGCACTCAGGTCTAAGTCTCATGGCCCTCTATCAGAATCCAGAGTTTCAAGAAGATTGGGGATATTTAATTTTTCGCCCAAAAATGAAAAAAACGAAAGGGGTAACACTGTCGTTTTTTTTTCGGGTCGAAATTTTGAATTTTGATATCTCAGCTCTGGAAGGGTCTAGATCATCCATTTTTGCACTCAGTTCAAAGTCTCACAGCCCTCTATCATAATCCAGAGTTTTGAGAAGATTGGAGAAACTTAATTTTTCGCCGAAAAATGAAAAAAAACGAAAGGGGTAACACTGTCGTTTTTTTTTTTTCGGGTCGAAATTTTGAAATTTGATATCTCAGCTCTGGAAGGGTCTAGATCATCCATTTTTGCACTCAGGTCCAAGTCTCACAGCCCTCTATCAGAATTCAGAGTTTTGAGAAGATTGGAGAAACTTAATTTTTCGCTGAAAAATGAAAAAAAAACGAAAGGGGTAACACTGTCGTTTTTTTTTCGGGTCGAAATTTTGAAGTTTGATTTCTCAGCTCTGGAAGGGTCTAGATCATCCATTTTTGCACTCAGGTCAAAGTCTCACAGCCCTCTATCATAATCCAGAGTTTTGAAAAGATTGGAGAAACTTAATTTTTCGCCCAAAAATGAAAAAAAAAACGAAAGGGGTAACACTGTCGTTTTTTTTCAGGTCGAAATTTTGAGTTTCGATATCTCAGCTCTGGAAGGGTCTAGAGCCTCCATTTTTGCACTCAGGTCTAAGTCTCATGGCCCTCTATCAGAATCCAGAGGTTCAAGAAGATTGGGGATATTTAATTTTTCGCCCAAAAATGAAAAAAACGAAAGGGGTAACACTGTCGTTTTTTTTTCGGGTCGAAATTTTGAATTTTGATATCTCAGCTCTGGAAGGGTCTAGATCATCCATTTTTGCACTCAGGTCTAAGTCTCATGGCCCTCTATCAGAATCCAGAGTTTCAAGAAGATTGGGGATATTTAATTTTTCGCCCAAAAATGAAAAAAACGAAAGGGGTAACACTGTCGTTTTTTTTCGGGTCGAAATTTTGAATTTTGATATCTCAACTCTGGAAGGGTCTAGATCATCCATTTTTGCACTCAGTTCAAAGTCTCACAGCCCTCTATCATAATCCAGAGTTTTGAGAAGATTGGAGAAACTTAATTTTTCGCCAAAAAATGAAAAAAAACGAAAGGGGTAACACTGTCGTTTTTTTTTTCGGGTCGAAATTTTGAAATTTGATATCTCAGCTCTGGAAGGGTCTAGATCATCCATTTTTGCACTCAGTGCAAAGTCTCACAGCCCTCTATCATAATCCAGAGTTTTGAGAAGATTGGAGAAACTTAATTTTTCGCCGAAAAATGAAAAAAACGAAAGGGGTAACACTGTCGTTTTTTTTCGGGTCGAAATTTTTAATTTTGATATCTCAGCTCTGGAAGGGTCTAGAGCCTCCATTTTTGCACTCAGGTCAAAGTCTCGTGGCCCTCTATCAGAATCCAGAGTTTTGAGAAGATTGGAGAAACTTAATTTTTCGCCCAAAAATGAAAAAAACGAAAGGGGTAACACTGTCATTTTTTTTTCAGGTGTCGAAATTTTGAAGTTTGATTTCTCAGCTCTGGAAGGGTCTAGATCATCCATTTTTGCACTCAGGTCAAAGTCTCACAGCCCTCTATCATAATCCAGAGTTTTGAAAATATTGGAGAAACTTAATTTTTCGCCCGAAAACGAAAAAAACGAAAGGGGTAACACTGTCGTTTTTTTTTTCAGGTCGAAATTTTGAGTTTCGATATCTCAGCTCTGGAAGGGTCTAGAGCCTCCATTTTTGCACTCAGGTCAAAGTCTCACAGCCCTCTATCATAATCCAGAGTTTTGAGAAAATTGGAAAAACTTAATTTTTCGCCCAAAAATGAAAAAAAAAACAAAAGGGGCAACACTGTCGTTTTTTTTTTGGGTCGAAATTTTGAAGTTTGATATCTCAGCTCTGGAAGGGTCTAGATCATCCATTTTTGCACTAAGGTCAAAGTCTCACAGCCCTCTATCATAATCCAGAGTTTTGAGAAGATTGGAGAAACTTAATTTTTCGCCCAAAAATGAAAAAAACGAAAGGGGTAACACTGTCGTTTTTTTTTCGGGTCGAAATTTTGAATTTTAAAATCTCAGCTCTGGAAGGGTCTAGATCATCAATTTTTGCACTCAGTGCAAAGTCTCACAGCCCTCTATCATAATCCAGAGTTTTGAGAAGATTGGAGAAACTTAATTTTTCGCCCAAAAATGAAAAAAAACAAAAGGGGTAACACTGTCGTTTTTTTTTTCGGGTCGAAATTTTGAAGTTTGATATCTCAGCTCTGGAAGGGTCTAGATCAACCATTTTTGCACTCAGGTCAAAGTCTCACAGCCCTCTATCAGAATTCAGAGTTTTGAGAAGATTGGAGAAACTTAATTTTTCGCCCGAAAACGAAAAAAAACAAAAGGGGTAACACTGTCGTTTTTTTTTTCGGGTCGAAATTTTGAAGTTTGATATCTCAGCTCTGGAAGGGTCTAGAGCCTCCATTTTTGCACTCAGGTCAAAGTCTCGTGGCCCTCTATCAGAATCCAGAGTTTTGAGAAGATTGGAGAAACTTAATTTTTCGCCCAAAAATTAAAAAAACGAAAGGGGTAACACTGTCGGTTTTTTTTCGGGTCGAAATTTTGAGTTTCGATATCTCAGCTCTGGAAGGGTCTAGACCCTCCATTGTTGCACTCAGGTCTAAGTCTCATGGCCCTCTATCATAATCCAGAGTTTTGAAAAGATTGGAGAAACTTAATTTTTTGCCCGAAAACGAAAAAAACGAAAGGGGTAACACTGTCGGTTTTTTTTCGGGTCGAAATTTTGAGTTTCGATATCTCAGCTCTGGAAGGGTCTAGAGCCTCCATTGTTGCACTCAGGTCTAAGTCTCATGGCCCTCTATCAGAATCCAGAGTTTCAAGAAGATTGGGGATATTTAATTTTTCGCCCCCCCAAAAAAACGTAAGGGGTAACACTGTCGTTTTTTTTTTCTGGTCGAAATTTTGAGTTTCGATATCTCAGCTCTGGAAGGGTCTAGAGCCTCCATTTTTGCACTCAGGTCTAAGTCTCACGGCCCTCTATCACAATCCAGAGTTTTGAGAAGATTGGAGAACCTTAATTTTTCGCCCGAAAAAAAAAAACGAAAGGGGTAACACTGTCGTTTTTTTTTCGGGTCGAATTTTTGAATTTCGATATCTCAGCTCTGGAAGGGTCTAAAGCCTCCATTTTTGCACTCAGGTCTAAGTCTCAGGGCCCTCTATCACAATCCAGAGTTCTGAGAAGATTGGGGAAACTTAATTTTTTGCCCAAAAAAAAAAACGTAAGGGGTAACACTGTGTTTTTTTTTTCTGGTCGAAATTTTGAGTTTCGATATGTCAGCTCTGGAAGGGTCTAGAGCCTCCATTGTTGCACTCAGGTCTAAGTCCCATGACCCTCTGTCAGAATCCAGAGTTTCAAGAACATTGGAGAAACTTTTTTTCGCACCCAAAAAAAAAACGTAAGGGGTAACACTGTCGTTTTTTTTTTTCTGGTCGAAATTTTGAGTTTCGATATCTCAGCTCTGGAAGGGTCTAAAGCCTCCATTGTTGCACTCAGGGCAAAGTCTCATTGCCCTCTATCAGAATCCAGAGTTTTGAGAAGATTGGAGAAACTTATTTTCTCGCCCGAAAAAAAAAAAACGAAAGGGGTAACACTGTCATTTTTTTTTCGGGTCGAAAATCTGAGTTTCGATATCTCAGCTCTGGAAGGGTCTAGAGCCTCCATTTTTGCACTCAGGTGTAAGTCCCATGGCCCTATATCAGAATCCAGAGTTTCAAGAAGATTGGAGAACCTTTTTTTTCGCACTCAAAAAAAAACGTAAGGGTAAGAAACGTAAGTTTCGATATCTCAGCTCTGGAAGGTCAGGTTCCGGACTCCTGGAATGTACACTGCACGAAGGGACCTCAGGTGCTTCTGACTCCATAGCAGGAGGTGGCGGGCGAGCTGCGACAACCGACGTGAGCTGAGATATGGACATCCCGCCTAGCATTTATCCCCTTATAAAAATAGTGGTTTATAATGGGATAAATGCTACGTGAGATCTCAATATCTCAGCTCAGGAAGGGTCTAGAGACTCCATTTTTGCACTCAGGTCTAAGTCTCATGGCCCTCTATCAGAATCCAGAGTTTCGAGAAGATCAGAGTTTCTCTAATCTTCTCAAAACTCTGGATTCTGAAAGAGGGCCATGAGACTTAGACCTGAGTGCAAAAATGGAGTCTCTAGACCCTTCCTGAGCTGAGATATTGAAATGCCACGTAGCATTTATGCCATTTTAAAAATAGTGGGTTATTGGACAAATAGTGGGTTTGTGGACACGTGGTTTTTAAGCTTAGCTTTCAAAATTTTGGATGAAAACTGTTTTACTGCACTCAGGGACGCCCGCTGAGTCTGTGGCACCAAGGGCAGTCCTGAAATTCCACCGTCTGCCAACCAACTATTTTTATAATGGGATAAATGCTACGCGGGATCTCAATATCTCAGCTCAGCAAGGGTCTAGAGACTCTGTTTTTGAGATTCAAGAAGATCAGAGAAACTCAAAATTTTGACCCGAAAAAACTAACTTAGACTGAGACTTAGAGTTCCCACATAGCATTTATGCCATTATCAAAATAGTGGGTTCGCGGACGGTGGAATTTTGGGACAGCGCTTGGTGCTACGGACCCCGGGGGGCCTGCTGAGTGCAGTAAAATAGTCTTTATCACGACAGGAACTTTAGTTAAAATGTCTATCAAATACACTACCCGAAACCCCATTCAATAGATTGCAGGCGGGATGGTGTCCAACATAAAAAAGGTATGAAACTCATACAGATTTGGAACAACATGAGGGTGAGTAAGTGATGACAAATATAATTTTTTGGTTGAACTATACCTTTAAAGGCATAGTTCACCCAAAAATTTAAATTAGCCCATGATTTAATCACCCTGGCCTCTAGCCATTCTTGGTGTATATGACATTCTTCTCTCAGACGAAAACAATCAGAGTTATTATTAAACAATGTCCTGGCCCTTCCAAGCTTTATATTGGCTGTAAATGGTTGTTTCTTTTTTGAAAGTCCATAAAAGTGCATCTATCCATGATACAAGTGCATCTGTCCATGATAAAAGTGCATCTATCCATCATAAAAGTGCATCTATCCATAAAAAATACATATTAATATAAAATATTTAAAATATTCATATTTAAGTTGTGCTTTAGATTTAAGTCAAATCCATATGTTCTTTTGGCCGGAAGTTATTTTACTTTATAAAGTTTTAAATATGGATATTTTTCTTACATCTCCATCTTCCTCATTGCTCCACATAAAGTCAACATCTGAGATATTTTCATCAGCCATTCTAATGGACAGACACATTTAAAAAAAAAATCCTGATTTAAAACGTGCAATTCTACAGTCGATTTTTAACTTTAATTAATAAGTTCAATCTTTCTATGTTACATACAAACAATGAAATACTGGCAAAAATATATACAAAATGTACAGTAAATACACCTTAGAAAATGTTGCTTGTTTCTGTGTTTGGAGTGAAGTGCTGCCATGCTTCTCTTCAATGTAGAGGTTTTTTTATATATATAATTACTACTGCATAGCTTTACTGGCATTTGATAGGATGACAAACATCCAATCTCATGGACTGCAGGCTTTAAACTAGGTGAAATGCTCCAGAAGTTAAAAAAAGGGGGCTGACATGTGATGTCCATCGTAATGGACACTGAATGGGTTAAAATGTACATATTAGCACCTAGAATGTACATATTAGCACCTAAAATGTACATTTTAGGACCTAAAATTGACATATTAACATCTATAATGTACATATCACCACCTAAAATGTACATATTAACACCTAAAATGTTCATATTAGCACATAAAAATGTACATATTAACACCTAAAATGTACATATTATCACCTAAACTTTACATATATTTTTTTTTCTGAGAGGGTATATACATTTCTATCAGTCCTCTCATTCCCTGGGAATCGAACCCATGACCTTGCCATTGAGCTACATGAATGCCTTAAATAATAAAGCATCCATATGAAAACTTTGTTTGGCAAGGTTTGAAAATTTTCTTCAAATTTAGTCAAAGAATTTCCAAAGACATATTTTCACTTCTGATTGGAATTTTGTCACATTTGTTGGTGTGTTCCAGGAAAATACAATTCTACAACAGATCATTCCTGTGGAACCAGTATTATATGTGGGACGTATTAACCAACACACAAAAAAAAATTAGATCAAATGTGCCACCTATGTACCTCTAAAAGGTGTATAGTAGTTGGTAATAGTACTAATATGCACCCTTTAAGGCCAGATAAGGAGCAAAATTGTCTTTTTGAGGGTACTGCCCTAGTGACAAGTTGCTGTAGCCCTAAAGGTACAAGTTTTGCAAAAGAATTTGACAGTGGATGTGACCTATGACTTACATTTTGTACCAAGCAAGAGCTGCGCATCATGAGAAGTGACTGTTTTAAAGCCTAAAGCATCCAAAATGGGGTAATGCATCTCATAAAAAGCTTTTGTAAAGAAAAACATCTCTTAATCTTAACCACACAATATCTGCCGGGTCAGAATCCTTTGAGAACGGAAGCATGCAGGTACGTGGGATGCTGTTGTAAATGGTTTCTTTTTCCAGCCGAATTTTGGCACAAAGAAGCACGGGACACTAAAATAATGGATCGGACGGATGGGGTTACAGTGGCTGGCATCATCGCCTGATTGAACCGGAGGCTGTAAGCGGTAATATCCATGAGCTACGGAAGACGGATGACCTGCATGAGGACAATTACAAGTCATTATGTCTCAAAGGTAATGTTGAGTAATATCTTTCGGCACAGCTCACAGGAAATGGCCTCAGAAGATGATGAGGTCTGGACCAAACGAAACATGCTTATAGCGTTATTTCAAAATCAGCGACAACACGTACACGTGCAGGTTTAATTATGCATGCAATCTGCCAACAAAATGGGTTTAATAAATAAAGAGCAGGTATTGTTTAAAAAAATCAATATGAATTTATATCAAGGATTTTTCTGGCTAGCAGGAAATCAATATATTCATAATAAAGCTTTTTATTCTTCCTTTTCAATATAGAACGAGATTGTGTAAGCCGTGACATCTCTCTCAAGGGCCTTTGAAGGAGGCGGGTAATTTTGAGAGTGGGCTGTACGTGTGTGTTGACAGGGTACATATCCACCTGTGCATCTTTACTTCTAAATAATAGGCCTATTATTACAACATGAAATCAGAAAGATAGGGAAACTAGTTAATAAAGTGCATAAAAACGGATCTATCAACAGTCAGTACCACCGTAACAAGATTTAATGTTTGTATGTGTGTGTGTGTTTTGTGGGGCCTTTAGATTTCTAATTCAGATTCAACAGGTCACCTTCGCTTCGAATCGCACATACTTTTCTCTCTTTCGTTCTATACCCGCTCAGTCTTTCCACCCTACAGCCAAATCCCAGTCATGGTGTGATTTATGGGGACGCAGTAACACATGGGACGCCAGAGCCAATCATCATTCATCTCTAAAGAAAGAACAGCTCACGCTTGAGCTCCCATGGGCAGCACCCCGAGCAGAACAGGCCAGAGGAGAGCAGAAGAGACGCGGGTCATTCCTATCCTAAAATGCAGGACGTTTTCATGTCTTAAAGGGAAAGCTCACCCTCAGGCCATCCCTGATATACGTGTCTTGTTCTTCAGTAAAACAGTAAAGAAGATTTTAAGCTGAAACCGTGGTCTTTGGTGATTCATTTAATGCAAGTCAATGGTTACCGTCAAAATAAACATTTACAAATCTAAGTTTTTACCCATGACGCTACATTGAGGTCTTATGAGACAAAACGATCGGTCTGTTGAAGAAACTGAACATTCTTTACAACATTGTTACCTGTAATCCAGAGCCTCGGCAAACGGTCCATAATCACATGTGTGCATTGGGAGTTTCCATGTTAGATTGTGGAGTAAATATATAGGCTATAATCTGTGTGTGTACGCAGCTATTTTTTTAAATGGCGGGTGCTGGTGTTCCACGTGCGTTCGGCCAATCAGTGTACACTTACATCACTGGTAGTTCCTACAGTATTGTGCTGGATTAGACCCATTCTCTGAAGTAAGAGCTCATTTATTTCCCCCAGTTCCTGCAGTACGAACAGGACCAAAAACCGGGAACATCCACCATTAGTTCCAGAAACTATGAAAATGTTTCTCCAGTGCGAAAGCCACGGATGCATCACCATTGACTTGATTCATGCATCACATGAATCACCAAGGACCACAGTGAACTATCCCTTTAAGATGGAAATCATATTATGGGCAAAAAGTACCTCAGATGACCTACTTCTTCCGGCGAGATTTTGAAGTGTGCATTTGATGGACACTTATCTATCCCATGAGGCCACGGGAGAGGATTTGTGAATGAGAGTGAAGGTCACATGAGAGTACGTCTGGATTACATTCAAACTACTGTACACACGTTCATAGTATATACAACATCCTTTTTTGGCGGTCACAGAGTAATTATTAATAATAAGTACATACTCGAGAGAGAGAGAGAGAGAGAGAGAGAGAGAGAGAGAGAGAGAGAGAGAGAGAGAGAGAGAGAGAGTGCGATTAGTGATGACCTGAAAGTTGGCAATGAAAACCCTATAGAATTTTTACATTGGCTTTTGGATTATTGCAGAAAATAAACTCTATGACAAACAAATGTTTATGGTTTTTTTCTTCACATATTGTTAATCTTCAAAAATGAACGGCACATTTATGAATTTTTGAGCCTAAATACAATCAGCAGATATAAAATGCTAAAGTATAAATGATTTACACGATTATAAAAACCATGCGGCTGTGCAAGCAGACTAGTGAGTAGGTGAGTGTTCCTGTTCGGATGATGACGACGTTCAATGTCCCCGATAACCTTTTAGCAATTTATTCCCATCCTTTTAGGCATATCCTATTAATTGTGTACTGTAAATAATCAATCATGTTGAAAGGATCTCTGAATGAGTTGCAAATGTACTGGATAACGGGAAAGACCCTGGAAAACATCAAAGAAGAGCAGAGTTTCATTGAGAAATGCACAGTTCCTCTACAGTAAAGCCTCATGGGTCAGAGACAGAGCCTGCTAGCTAGTAGTACACACACACACACACACACAAAACTTTTCCCGAAGAAACAACAGCTATCAGCAATCCGTGCGGTTGAGAGCTGGAATATTCTCTCTGTGAGGGAGCTTTCACAATGATTGATCTTAATCATTAATTTGGCTCTTTTGCTCAGCCCTGCGGTGCGCCTCACGCAGCTCGCGTTACACTTTCCTGTGTGTAAGCACAGCTCAGCACCTGTGGGCGGCATGAACAGGTTTAACTGTGTGGGCCACGCATGTGTGTGTGTGTGTGTGTGTGATATAACACCAGTGTTCATGCCGATCCAGGTACAGAGGGGAGAGCAGGGCTGTACGCTTCCAGACACTATAAGCTTACATTAAAACTTGAAATGATAATGGAGCTTTTTTTTTACTTCTCACTTATCATGACAGGTTCCTGCGGTGTTTAACAATTTAAAATTGGAAAATATCAGGCTGGAGCTGTAGGCTTGTGGATTGATAAATGAAAATGTCCGTACATGTTACTGTCAGGAGAAACGAATGCCTAGCGGGTAGTGCACATGCTTTGGCGTGTCGCGCCTACATGTAGGCGAATCGGTTTTGGGTCATTTTCCAATTTGTGGGATAATTATTGTTTTTTCATGTTTTTGGCATTGATGGAAAGAAAAAAAATCCTAGCTTGATTTAACCCTTTAACTGCCCCTCCCCTGTTTGAGAATGGACATTAAAATCCACTATTCAAACTTAAATGGTTGTAATTCAAGAATTCTTTGGAATATTGACCTACAGTTGGTCTTGTTTTAAAGAAAACACTTAAAGCATGTTATTTAAAGCACTTCAAAAAAATGAATTTTAAATTTACAGTAAATCAAATATGCACTGTACTTAATATATTTATTTTACATAAAATATATATTTTACATTTTTTTTAGTGTTAAATTACTATAAAATCAAAGCCACATATCTAACCAAGGTGTGTTCCAAATTTGAAGTTGATATCACAAAAATTGAATTTCCTATGAAATTTTTTTTAGGCGTAATACCAAAAATAGCCACCAGGTGACATACGTTCCATTGAATTTATTAGAATGCATTTCTGTCACAACATATGGAACCTTGAGACTCAGATCTTTCTGACAATATGTGTTTTGTCAAGATTAGAAAAGGTTTTGATCATAAATTATGAAACATGATGACGCCCAAAAGGGGAGGAGCCCGATAAAATAATTTAGAGTACCGTTTCTATGGTAACGCAATGTTCAAGTTTAAAACTGTTTTCCAAAAAGGATGAATTTTGAGTTTGTAAGCTTTCAAATGATACCTAATTTATGATAACTACTAAAATATGTGATGTAATAAAAAGGGCGATAAAAAAGATATAATATTTTAGAGGATAATATATAAAATATAAATATAAAATACTTTTTGTGACAAAGGTCAGAACTCTTGTTATGATAGATTTTTTGTGCTGCACTCTTGTCATAAATTCAAGTGTTACTGTTTCTACCAAAAAAACAAACAAACAAAAAAACAGTGGTAAACTATCTATTTAGGAGTCTTAGACCTTTCTAACAATATAGTTTGCCATGATTAGTTTAGGATTTAATTGTAATATATTAAGGTAAGTTTTAACCAAGCACAGCTACCAATCAGTGGTGTTGAAAGTGGACTACATTTAATTATAGACCTCCTCGGACTAAGGGCTAATGCTCACTTATAAGCCTTTCAGCAAATAAGATTGAGATCATGTTGTGTCACCTAATTATATTCCTGATGACAATCTTCTTGACTTTTCGTATGTCCCACTTAAAAGAAAATCCACCATAAAAATAATGCTAATAAAAAAGGAAACTACATGTGGTATGGTTTATTATGTGGTATACACAGGAGTGTTAAAGGTTGGTATATTATTTAATTTAAAAAAGTTGATATGCTAAATTCAAGCAGTTTATTAAAAAAATGAAACTGTGACTTAAAGACTGTGGCTCTAATGTGTGAGAACATCTGGCCAATTAAACAGTTAGACTGGAAAGGAAACAATTAGATTAAACCTTTCTGAATGTATATGAAGATAATCAAAGATAATTTAGTGAACTGTGTAATTTCTTAATAACTGGCACCACCAAACAGAAGTACAAAAATAATGTTTTTTCAACACACACACAAACACACATTTTGGCATTTTGTGTTTTATAAGAACTCTCGACATCCTAATATTACATTACTCTAATAAGAATGAGATATTTAGTATTATGGTAATGTTGCAGGGTAAAATATGGAGAATATGCTTCATTTTCTTTCAGCAAAATATGTTTTATTCCCTTTGACTTGATTTTTGGTAGGAAATATGACAAGAACATGTTCTTCACCGAATTACCAGAGTAGGAATAAGGGTTCTGCCATTTTTAATATTCAGAACAAGAAGGTCAAGGCTTCAATCTATCAAAATGAACTATATGCCCTGAATATGTGATGATGATTCGGGTCTTTGAAAGGAAATTATTCTATACGAGCGCTGAGCTTGTGAGTGTTTTGTGTGTTTTTTTTTTTTAAGGACAGTTATCGTAAAACTCTTCATAGTTATAATAGTATACATTATTTTTCATGTCTTGCTTTTCTCCTGATCTGAATAATTCTTTTATAATTGTGTATATAGGTTCTGAGGAGGACTGCTGTGCAAGAGAGCAACCTTGAACATCTTTGCTCTCTACAAGGAAGGCCAAATTAACAATATTCAACAATCTCGTCAGTCTTTTATTCCATTTATCACCCAGATATAATAATCTAGTCATATTCATACAGTATTTGCTTATTTGCTTATGTTCATTTTTACTTTACATTCATATTGATATTTTACATATATATTGGTTTTGTCTAGCTAAATGTCTCTGTAGCTGTAATAGGCTAAAGGGAAATGTTGAAGGTTCATTCATTCTTGTGGTAGCAGGGAGAGCTTTTCTGTGCTGGAGTGTCTGTATTATCTTCAAGGTTAGCTGATAAGGACTGGCTGCCTTGGACACTGAATGTTATAAAGGGGTGTTTTGATACTGTATGCTTTGGAACATCTCATACAACACCTGAGGTTCTGATACATTTCTTCTGTGGCAGCACTCGAAATTACGAAAGCTTGTTTAGGATCGGTCGGAAGTACAAAATTACTTTTCCAGTACTTTTCGATCGATGGAATCTATCCATCTATCGATTAACCCACCCATCCATCCATCTATCCATCGATTAACCCACCCATCCATCCATCTATCCATCGATTAACCCACCCATCCATCCATTAACCCACCCACCCATCCATCCATCCACCCACCCTCCAATCCATCCATCCATTAACCCATCCACCCACCCATCCATCCATCCACCCATCCATTAACCCATCCACCCATTGATTCCATCCATCCATCCATCCATCCATCCATCCATCCATCCATCCATTAACCCATCCACCCATTGATTCCATCCATCCATCCATCTAGCCATCCACCCATCCATCCATCCATCCACCCATCCATTAACCCATCCACCCATTGATTCCATCCATCCATCCAGCCATACCCGTCCATCCATCCATCCATCCATCCATCCATTAACCCACCCATCCATACATCCATCCATCCACCCACCCATCCATCCAACCATCCATCCATCCATCCACCCATCCATCCAACCATCCATCCACCCATCCATTAACCCACCCACCCATCCATCCATCCACGCATCCATCTATTAACCCATCCATCCATCCATCCATCCATCCATCACAAAAATAAATAAGAAATTGTTTTTTATCAAATAAATTAAAGCCAATACTTTTAGCAAGATTTTTTTCAATGTGACATTATTAACATGACCATTAAACACATTTAACCCTAAATCTCAATCAGACTTATTTTATTATTTTTTGTGTGTGAACCAAATTTAGTTTGTAGAGTAATGTTTGGTGATATAAAAATACAATACCACAATTATACACTCAATAATGTGTTCAAAGTTGGTGTCAATAAGAATTTTTTTTTTTCTGGAAAAAAAAAAATTGATTCAAGGACATAATAAAATTATCAAAAAATGACAGTGAAGACTTTACCATTAGCCCCTTTCACACATACAGTCTTTACTGGTAAATTACCGGTAAGAGATCATGTGTGAACAGGACCTTTTCAAAAATGTCAATTTCCCGGTATGAGAAGTTGAAACATTACCAGTAAATTACCGGTATGATGCTGCGTGCGAACAAAGAATAAGACACTTTCATGTCTTTAGAGAAAACAAAGTCATTTTATGAAAAATTGTCTGACAGACTGCAACTGAAGTGGAGGATTCCACGGGGAAAAGTGAAGGAAGAAGGGCACAGAGCCTATTTTCAGATGTATCTATACGCTGGAACTATACCTCATCAGACATGACTTTTCAGGAAAATTTACTGGGGCACAGCAATCCTGCGTCTCAGTTCGCCTACTTATACTACGCCCTAAAAGTGTACTCTTTTTGTGAAGAAAAAATACATACAGGTTAAACTCGAAAAATTATTGATGATTATGGCTTACAGCTTATTAAAATCCCAAATTCAAAATTAGAATATTGTGCAAAGGTTTTCGTATCTTTAAGCCATAATCATCAAAATTATAACAAATAAAGGCTTGAAATATCTCACTTTGCATGTAATGAGTCTATATAATAGATTAGTTTCACCTTTTAAGTTGAATTTACAAAATAAATGAACTTTTGCACGATATTCGAATTTTTTCGAGTTTCACCTGTACTTTTGTGTGTGTAAGCAGACGGGACATACTATCAGGTCATGTAGTGTCTTTAACGGTTGCTCTCTGTCGCTTAGTTCCTGTCACGTAAACTGGCCTGTCAATCATCTTGTCAAAGATAAAATCCTCTGCATTTCATTTCCCGCACATTAATCTGCTAGTCACGGGTCTTAAATGCAGAGAAATCTTTATGCATTTATGTTATGTAAGTCAATAGCCAAACGGATCTTTATAAAAGTTCAACGTTGTTATATAAAGTGTCTAAAGTGTTTTTAAATAATTATACAAAGTATATACTGTATAATTTTTTAAACACTTTAGACACTTACATTTAGGGTCCAATTCTCACTATGAACTAGTTATTTATTAGCATGTATATTACTAGGATATTGGCTATTTATTAAAGCACATATTAATGCCTTATTCTGCATGATTATTAAATCCCTAATCCTACTCAATACCTAAACTTGACAACGACCTAACTAACTATAAATAAGTGGTAATTAGGAGTTTATTGAGGCAAAACAATTAGTTAGTTAGTTAATAGCGAGAATTGGACCCTAATGTAAAGAGTGATTAAAAAACATCCCAAATCTTTTTTTAAATGGTAATGTATGCCCATCAAATTATTAATTATTATAAGTATGCCCATGCATATCATGCATACATAGCATAAATTGTAAGGTATATTTTCCTTTATTACATAATGAGAATGATATTTTCTCAGTTCGTCGGGTGAGTATTGAGGGGGATGGTGTTCTGGACATTTCCCTGTCTCTCTCAGAGTCTGGCGCTGGGCCTTTTCCTGTCTGTGTGCATGCATTCATGCCCATCATGTGCCAAGATCAGCATTCAGGAGGAGACCTGAGGCCTGCCACACCATCAGAGGCCGGCACGAGGTGAGAAGAAGCCAAGGCTGTCAGACCCGGGCCCCGGGACCCGTGCCTGAGCCCCTGCGGCCCACAACAGCTGCCTCCGCAGTGCATACTTCCATCACAAACACTGCGTCTCTCCTGTGCGCTCACGGTCTGGACACTTACTGACATTTCATTTCTAAAACCTTGCTTTTGTAATCGAGTTATAGGAGCCAATCTCAAGTCATTTCAAACCGTTTGATATTCTTGTCTATAAACTCAAAGAAAAAAGCATCATAAAACGAGATGACTTGAGCTTCATATTCCAACAACTTTGTTTGAGAAACAGACTGAAATCTTATTACTATAGTCATCATTTTCAAGCTTACTGTATCATATTTAAAATGCATATTTCTAAGGCCTCTTGATGATCAACACGATCCAAATTTTGCTGAAAAACCTGTTGTACACAATCTTCAAGGCTTCTGTCATCTGATTAATAGTTTATACTTAGCAAGTAAAAGGCCTTTAAGTATTAATCAAAAACATCCACTTTCAGGACATGGTCATGTGTGTTTTTGCTGTGAATTATTCAATGATTTTTAATATTCATTCAATGATATTTTCAATATTCTAACATGAGCACTTAAGATTTACTTGACTACCCATATATATATATATATATATATATATATATATATATATATATATATATATATATATATATATATATAATTTATTTACTTATTTGAAAATCATGTTAAAATGTAAGTACCAATTGAGAAACATGAATTATCTCTCAATCATCATTGAATTGAATTGCATTATGTTTTACCTCCACAATAATAACTGCAATACTGCTTTAAAGATCTCATTGATTTACAAGATATCAGAATTTCATCTTACTTTTTGATCATATGAGCAACTGCACCAAAGTGTACATTTTTGCTCAGTTTTGGCCTCTGAAATTTTTTTGAGCTTATATTCTCACTATATCATCATATATGAGGCATTAAATCTGATGTATCAAATATGATACTCAAAAATATGATACTCAATCTAAAGGTTAATTTCTCAACTGTTAAAAAAAATAGATTTTTATGACTATTATTTCATGTCGGTGTGATTCGTGAATGAATGATTCCCAACAGCTTTGTGAACTGGATCAACCAAAATGAAAAGAGCCAACTTGATAGAATAGTTCGTTCACAAATCTTTTCTAATGAACATATACTAAGAGCTCGGGTTGATGCCAAGATTTGTATGACATCAGACTTCAGACGTTACTACTTACTCTATATGATACGTTTATGGTGCATTTTCACCCTTTTTAAAGCTTGAAAGTCCCCATTCATTGTACCAAAAAGGTCCAATTCAACAGAAGTCAGTCAGTCTTGGAACAACATAATGTGTAAATAAGGTAAAGGATAGTCATCAGTGCTGTTTCATCACTTACATTTGCTTGTATTTTCCTTTGCTTTGAGACTCTAAAACAAAATGTGACCTGTATGCTGAGTGGTTAAACCTACATCTACATCTACATCAACAGATACTGTATAATGAAGTTCATTACTGAGGGTGTTTTCTGTAGAAGTGTTTCTGATGGTACAGACCTGTTTTGTCCACGCTATCCTTTTGTTTGCATTTCCCCTTGGTAACAGAAACGTCATCAACAGCAATGTCTCCCTCAAAGCCATTTCCACGGATCCCTTCAAACACCACCTGACAAAGAGAAGAGTGAGTTAGAGAACACGTTTGAGCTTTCCATCCACTCTCGTGCATTAAAACATACATTTGTCAAGACGCATTTCTACCATTCCCATCAAACGCACACATACAGTACAACGCCAAATAAATGGAATTTTAGATTGCAATTAAATTCGGGACATCAGAGTCAGGGAAGGTTAAAATTCACACAAACTGAACTCCAACATGAAGTTATCTCAGGTCAACACCGAAAACTGTATTGCGAGAGAATACCCTAAGAACTGACTTACTTTAATAATGGAGGATGAATTTAAAACGAATTGGCTACACCTAACAGGGACTTGAATAGGAAATCAGTTTGGAATCCCATGAAGAAGAATAAAAAAAAAAAAAAAAATCAACAATACGTTTTGTGACACATAAATAATAATTTATGTTTGGTTCATTATTCATATTTACTCCATCAGCCACATGACATTTGACTAAATTACTGTCAAAGCAATTAACATGGTCATCAAAACAGATTTTAATTGGACCATACAGCATTTAAAAACACTAAAACTTAGTGTAAAGAAGATGACTAATTAATAAAGGTTTGACGTGATGTGTTTTCCTATTATGGTCCTCTCTCTCTCTAAAATAATAAACATTAGAGAGAAACAATTTTGAACATTTATTAGTTCATATCATCTAATGTTTCTGAACGAAATGGACATATGTGTACTTTTAAGGATAATTCACACTGAAAAATGATATATTATTAAGAACTACAGTACACTTCATTGATACACATTCGTACAGTATATACACTCTAAAAAATGCTGGGTTGTTCTAACCCAATTTTGGGTAAAATATGGACAAACCCAGCCATTGGGTTAAAAAATGTAATTTAAAAATGTAACCCAATGGCTGGGTTTGTCCATATTTTACCCAAAATTGGGTTAAATCAACCCAGCATTTTTTAGAGTGTACAAATTACAATTGAACTGGAATTTAAAAGCCATTCACGATTTAAAACTAAAGTCTTTGTGCACTAGAAAGCACATACAAAAACACAAAATACTGTACATAAAACATAAATATTTGCAATTTATTAAATAATTGCTAATTGTCCTATACAGTCATAATGATGTGCTGGTCATATTATGTGCTGGTGTTTATTTCCTCCACATGTAACCGGCGTTTGACTGACAGCTTAATTACAGCAGCTCTGAAGTTCACTGCAGAGACCTAATCAGATCTGTGTCACATCCACGCAGTCTGACTGAAGTTTACTGAATTACACACACACACACACACAGCACCACCTCTAAACCCCAGGTGGTGGCCTAACGTGCAAGTGAGTGAAATATATATAAATGAGCAAAAGTGAACAGAACGATTCAATACATTTAATCCACCCACGGCCCCTTAGAAGCAGATCTAAAGCAATTTACTGAAACTTTGCAGAATGGCTCTTTATTTTAGATTTAGGTTTTGCAGAACTTTCATGATCCTTACAAGTCCAACCTCAAAGAAAATGCCATTTTGGTCTGATCTAATAAATCTTTCCAACATGATTTGAAGTAGAGAGAGAGAGAGATGGTTTGACATTTTACTTTTTAGCCCATGCAGGCTCATTAGAAATCTGTGACTTTAGATCAGTGTTGGGGTAACTCGTTACAATCAGATATTTTTTCAAGTAACTAGTAAAGTAACATATTACTTTTTCAAACTGATTGACAGCTCTCCTGACTCCATGTTAGAAGCGCCCGTGTCCTCAGATCACTTGGACGTGGCTGTGATTACAAGAGGTAAAAGCGATATAAATACTGTTAGTTTTCTCACACAAACCGCTCGTTTCGTGTCTTAGGTCATCTATGTGTCCTTACATTTACGAGTCATTAAATCATGTTTAATTTGGACTTCTCTGTGCATGCTCTTTGAGGTGGTGACCATAGACCTCCATTATATGACTGATAGACAAGAACGGTTTGACCTAAAAATATCAAAATTGAAAATACTGCGGAAACAAAGACACCTACATCTTGGATGCCCTTGAGGTAAGCTAAAACGAGCCCGTTCTCATCCCAAAGCGCCATATAGGACGCTTTTGCAAAAGCGTAAATATCCAACGCACTTGGCACCCTTTAACGTGAAATGGGACGCAGATATATTTGGGCAGAAGGCGCCCCCTAGTGGTCTAACCCTTACCCTACACCTTACCTAAACTTAACCCTAACCGAAGCGTCTCATTAGACGTTAAAGGGTGCCATGTGCGTTGGATATTTACGCTTTTGCAAAAGCGTCCTATATGGCGCTTTGGGATGAGAACGCGTTGGCTAAAACACATCAAAAATTAATTTCAAAGTGCACTATCCCTTTAAGGCAAATAAAGTGAGGGGGTGTGTGTGTATGGGTGTGCGCTGTGTAAACGTGATGGTTATTTAAGTTCTAGACTAAATGTGAGCATATATATATATATATATATATATATATATATATATATGAAGAGTTCAGATGCAAAAGCCTCTAAGTGCCATTTGAAATTTTCTTCTAGAATGATCATTTTTATCAAGCTTGTATATTTAAGTTCAGTGATTTCACTTAAATGGCAATGATAATTACCTATTAATTGTTATTTAAGTGAAATTACTGGACTTAAATATACAAGTTTGACAAAAATCATCATTAAAGAAGAAAATTTCAAATGGCATTTAGAGGCTTTTGCATCTGAACTCTTCATATATACCCCTATAACTATATATATATATATTAAATAGGGTCCTATTTTTTACTATTAATACATTGTTTTTAAAGTGTTGTTGATTTCAAATATACGTTTTTTATTACTGAAATGTAATTTAACCATTAAAATGGAATCCAAAAAAAATTATATATATATATATATAAAAAAAAAAACTGTAGGAAAAATAAAAAAGGAATTTACTCATAAATAAAACATTTTATGGAGCCTTGGTATAAATGTTTTTGCATTTTAGCTGAAATGTGCCACTTATTGTATTTCCAATGAGCCTGAGTTTTATATTGGCACACATGTGCCCACCTAAAAACTAGACTTATTCGGTTCACATACTTGACCGCAGATGAAGATAGCACACTTTACACACTCTTGACCCCTGTGTTTTCATCAACACAACACACAGACACACCTCCAGCATCACCCCGGGCTCCCGCTGTGCCTAAATGAACGAGTGGCTCCTCTGAATAAATAACGGGATCAAGGGATGAGGGCAGATGGGTAATTTGATTTGCCTTGTGTGTGTAACAGTTTCTCTGTCTGTGCTAATTGACTGCGGGGCCAAAGTGGTGACACACACCATCATTAGGCCAATGTCGAGCAGCGCTCCACAAGCTTTCCTGCTCACCTGAATATATATTCATGCATTACTACCACCCACCGTCAAACACACATACACACACACACACACACTCATAAAAACAATTTGCACTTACAGAATCACAAAGTCATGCATAAAACACCATTAGAGGGCGCACACAAAAACACGCACAACCTGCACAAAGAGATCTGGCCACACTATCCAGTAATTGGTAGGTGAGCCGATCTGTGTGTTTTCTCTCTGTTCGTTAATGCAAATGGCTTGGTGTAACGGGCCGAGCACAGTTGACTTTAGTGGGTTGAGCTCATTAAGGGTATGACAGACCATTCACCTCTCACACAGCAGCTCAGATGCCAGCAGAGACAGAGAGAAACAATTATGTGCGCCGTCTGAGAGGCGTAGGCATACAGAAGCCTCTCCAGCTCCGTGTTCATTATTGTGTGAGGGAAGAGAGGAGCAGGAGAGATGGGGGAATAATAGTTCAGTCGTTATATGTTTCGTGGAGCATGAAAAGTGAAGTTACATTGAATATCAATGCTGCTCTTTTCAGCGAAACAGGGGTTGTCAAAAAGTACCAGAAAAATTATGATTTTTTTCACTCATTAACAACAGAAAAAGAAAAAAAAACGTTGAAAGAACTGTTTACAATACATTCAAGTGATTAAATGGGAAAGTGAAAACTTTTAGATTGTTACAAATTATTTAAAAAAGAAATTTTCTTTTGATTTTTCTATTTATCAAAGAAAAAAAATCAAATGTTTTCACAAAAATATGAAGCAGCACAACCAGGGTATGGCCTGGTCAGGTCAATGCAAGTCATATCTTTTTATTGCACGATTGATGAGTGTTATACTATGAGTAATATATAATTGACAAAAAAAAAAAAGTAAATTAAAGTGATCTGGTTGTTATTTTCGTGTGATGTACGTTCAATGCGCCGACGTTTTGCAGCCAATCACAGGGATTTCTGTGATAATGACCAATCAGAGGTGCTGTAAAATCTACTCAATTAAATTGAGTTCACTGCATTCAAATCATACTGAAACTTGAAGTGTCTTGAATGACTGAGTTATTTAACATTTCTACTCTGTTTTTACTCAATAAAGTGAAGTTTCAGCTATATTAAATGCAGTGTAAAGTTTAATTGTGTTTAAAGATGACTATTGTTTTAGTGAATAAACTCGAATAAAATAAGTTCAGAGTACTTATTTTTTTAACTTAAATGAATTGAGACAATTGGTTTCCTCAAATGAAATGAGTTAGCGTAACTTGTTGGGTTTTACAGTGTGAGAATCTGCTCAGTATCTCTCAAAATGCTGAATGAACAGACAAACAAAGTGGAGACACCATGTAAATAAATAATTCGTTGTGCAGTTTTGATAAAATCGTTGATTTAAATGTTTTTTGCACGCAAAGAGTTTCCGATGAACTGACAGCTTCAGTGATTATAAAGGAAGGCTGTCTAATTTCATTCGCGATTTGAAGAAAAGGTTTTTGTTTTCATGAGACTTTGTGACCAACATAAAAAAAATGTTAGTAAAACATTTTATAATAGTGATTACTTTCACTATTCTGCTGGCTAGTGTTCATTTAATGTCTTTTTAGATTTAAAAAACTAACTCAAATGCTCGCGCCAGCGCATGAAAAGGGTTATTTTTTGAGGCTGACTATTGAGGCTGACCCTTTCAGACTCAAAATGTATGAGAGAAGATAATTTAATGAATAATGCAATGTGATTTAATAAGGTTTGACCTAGTCAAGTGGTCAAATTGACACCTTAAAGGGATACTCCATTTTTTTTTTTTTTTTTTTTTTTGGAAATAGGCTCATTTTACAACTCCCCCAGAGTTAAACAGTTGAGTTTTACCGTTTTCGAATCCATTCAGACGTTTTTCTGATATTTAGAAAAATATCAGTATCAGCTATTTGGATTTGCGCTAGTAATTTGCCCTGTTTAGTAAATCTGAGTTTTACAAAAGATGGCAATTTTTTAAGGATGAATAAACAATGTTTTTGTTCATTATCACATTAAAAAATAATATTTAAATTGTATAATATTGAGACTTTTGAACTGCTGGAAAAAGTGTGAAGCACTTGAAAGTGGGAGTGTCACGTCGACGTCGAGGGAATAATGGAAGCAAAATTGATTGTCTGTTTCTTCTATTTTTATTCTTATTTTTAACTTTTTTTTTAACTATAGGTATATATGGTTGTCTTGAGTATATGTACTGTTTGATACATTTCAGGGTTTTGTTCTTCAATATCCTGCCTTGTCAAACTCTTAAATAAATGAATGAAGGAAAATTTGACCGAGTAGTTGACTTTGGCCAGAAATATTTGAGCTCATTTTGAAAACTCTTGAGAGAATTTTTTTCTCTCCAAGGGGAAAAACGTGCATTTCTGGGGAAAATACAGTACTCCACTGAAAGCAGGAGGAAGGAACAGAATGGTCCAGGACATTTTCTGAAGCCTGTGATTTTGCTGTATGGAGACTCGATGTCCGGTGAATCTCATCAACCAATCACTATGAAGAGAAGCGCTAGGAAAGAGGCGAGAGGTGAGGCTGATGGGAAATTTCGAGCACACAGAGAGAAGAGGTTAATGGATAACAAACACGACAAAGAGCTGAGAGCATCAGCGGAGAAACCAGCAAGCGATAAAGAGGATAAAGAGAAAAGAAGAGATGATGAGGAAAGAGCTTAAAGGGCTGTGTGGAAATGGACGCTTTTCTCCGCTCCTCTCTCAATCTTTTCAGAAAATCATAATTAAGCAAAGCTATAATTACCAACCCTCCCTGGCTCCCTGAACTCTTCCTTTGTAAAGCTCCTGCGCTTTTGTTATCATCTTGTTTCCCTGTTGGCATCTTTCACACGGCCGTACGAAACGTCTCAGCCTGCGGTGACCTTTTCCATTAAGACACGGAAAAGGCCGTAAGAGATGTGTAAACTGAAGACTAGATTTTGATCCGGTGGTGTTTGCCCATGGAAAAGTCGCTACCAAGATGTGTGTTGTGGGAGGTTTTTAGTACATTGAAGTTGCAGTTGCTAGGGCGTTCTTGATGGTTACTAGGTGGTTCCCTACTGCAAGTATAAAGAGTCCAACCTCAAGTCTCTATGATATACTGGTTCCTTTCTAAGAAATTAATATTTTTATTCAGCAAAGATGCATTTAATTCTAACAGTAGACACATTACTAATTAAATGCATCAAATATTTAAATAGAATTAAATGCATCTTTGCTAAATAGAAATCTTTTGTAACATTCTAATGATTAGAAAGATTTCTATTTATAACAAATGCTGTTCTTTTGAAGTAAATAATCCTGAAAAAAAAAAATCACACTTTCCACAAAACTGTAAATGTTCTTGAGCAGCAAATCATCCAATTAGAATGATTTCTGAAGGATCATGTGACACTGAAGACTGGAGTAATGATGCTGAGCATTCAGCTTTGCAATTATTTTAAATTGTAATAATATCTCCTAATAATGTATTTTTCATCAAATAAATGCAGCTTTGGAGGGCATAAGAGACTTAAACATTAAATTCAGCTCAATTCAATTCACATTTATTTGTATAGCCCTTTTCACAATACAAATCGTTTCAAAGCAGCTTTACATAAAACTCTGTCCACGTTACAATTCAGAGTGTTATGTTTTTCAGAAATCACAGTTAGCTAAAAATGTATTAATTAATGTATTAATAATTTAAGGCAGGAACAATGAGCTCATTAAAGTAATGAACAGTTGTTTGTTAACAAATGATTATGACATTTAGAGAAATATAGCATTGGTGCATGTTGATTCAGAGTTTGCGTCATCTGAAGTCATTTTATGACAACCGTTTTATGCTCTCGGTAGGTTCTGTCACTTAGAAAAGTATCACGTGTGGCCATCACAGGTTAGCAATGTGCTAATATGATCAAACAATGTAAACAACAGAAATACTCAAAACTGCAGGGTATAATACAGATAAACTGTGTTCCACTGAGAGTCAGTGTTTATAGTTGTGTTAAACAGCCCAATAGCAGGCAGGTGGCATTTATATGGCATTCTATAAAAGAGAACAGCCACATTGGGTATTTGCACGTGCAACACCAACTGGTCTTAACAACCATTTAAGTTCATGTCATGGATGGGGAGCAATGAAACACACACCAGAGGAACACACAGCCAAAGCCGTACCTCCCTTTCCCAGAGTTTATGAATGTGGGAATATGCAAAGAACACACACAGTGTTAGCTTTACAAGGTTAAAAATTATTTGGAAAAAGACCTATGAAGATTGGACTAATTTTATATAAGAAAGTAGAATGATGTAATAATCATCTCATCCAGTCACATCAGATTCGGCCAGGACTGTAATCTTCCAGACTTTAAACGGACTGTGCGTTCCCATGCCGTTAAAGATTACAGCGTCTTTTATCTTCTATAAAATGGAATTAAAAAGTAATAATATCCCGAAAAGAGATCCCATGTGTAAAACTCTTCACCCAGTGGACCAGGTCCAGCCTTTCATCCACATAACTGTCCTTGTACATTAAGAACAAGTGGATGTCGATCAATGAGAAGATGTTAAAAAAAATCACAAGACAGACTTACACTGTGTCTGCAACGGACGCGAGTGCTGTGTTATGATAATGTTTTATATTGAAAAGAGGTTGCACATAGATTTTAAGACTGTTTAAGGCTTACTGAACTAACTAACTATTTTAAAATTATATTTCAGTATTTTAATAATTATATATTGTAAATTTGTTAAGAATTATATTTGAGACTTATGAAAAGAATTCAGTGTACAATGAACTGAATGTATACAGGGCTAAAGGCACACTTTAAGAAAATAAGTGATTTTCATTATTGCAAGTGTTTTATTTTTTAGATTTTGTGAAAAAAAAATCATAAAAGTGGTTTGTTTTGTTTTTAAAATCCTATAAATGTATGAGGTGGCAAGCATGGGGCTAAAGGCACAAAGTATTGATACAAAAACTTGATATGTTTTTAATATGTAATCCTTTTCAGCAAAATCTGTCAAAACTTTTTGTTTATTTTGATAAATAAATGAATTCATTTTTGTTCAATAAATATACTGTCATTAAAATATGTTCATTTTGAAAAACACAGAAACAAAATTATTTTAAAAAGTACAGATTATGAAAGCAATGAGTTGATAATCTAAAAAAAGTTTGTCACATATGATATTTTATTATATGATATGATTAATATCATATTTGTAAATATGATGGTTTCATTATAAATATGGCGATTATCTCTAAGGTGGACAGCCGACTTAATATTATTAATTA
This sequence comes from Pimephales promelas, assembly GCF_988280905.1. Taxonomy (NCBI): domain Eukaryota; kingdom Metazoa; phylum Chordata; class Actinopteri; order Cypriniformes; family Leuciscidae; genus Pimephales; species Pimephales promelas. The sequence continues at coordinate 4,789,317 of NC_142779.1, read as the reverse complement.
ATATTTCAACAAATGTAGTATAAGTCAGCCATCTGTTTATTATCATGCCTCTCTTTTACATTTTCTTCCATTATTGAAATATTTTAGCTTTAATTACCTTGAACAAAACTCAAAAATCATTAAGACACTTGTTTGAAAATATATATTTAATAATTTTAGAGGCAAGTTTTTGTGCAATCGATTGGTTTAGAGAAAAATAAAAATGAAAGGTGCATTTTACCCCGGTGCGTCTCTAGCCCTGTTGAAAACTTTCCATTAATTAAGAACCAGTACTCAAATCCCAACCTTGTTTAGCAACATTTCTCAGAGCTCCTCTAATGCTCTGAGGTCCATTAAATATCAGTTAAAACCCCTCAGCTAGCACATGTAATGGATTCACACAGTCGAGTAAAGCTTTTGGATAAAGTAACGCTTTTGTGATTCTGCTTGATCCATCAGGCTTAGTAATGGGTGAGACGCCTCATGCAACGAAGCAGACGCACTTCCTTTTTCTCGGAGATTCTGTGGGAAAATGACGCTAATTCATCTCGGCAAGCCTCCGCAGTCACTCAATCCAAACGGCAAGAGTCAATGGAAGAACAAAGAGGAGGTGAAGAGAGAGAGAGAGCAAACAAACAGACAGCAGAGGAAAAACGGCTGTCTGCCGGACTTGTCAACTCCCACTGTCCAGGAACGCCTGGATTGGTCTTTAGCATCGATTGATGGAGGCCAACTAGGGCCTGGATAAAAAAAACAGAGGAGAGGTGAGGATCTTTACCTCTTCAAATGACAAATACACTGCATTACTGGGGGAAATGAAAGAATACAGAAAGTGGAGAGATACTAAAAAGGGGCTTTTCAAAATATTAACTGAGAGCGAGGAAAAAGAATGAAAATATCTGTAAACAGTTTTTCCCATTTAGACATCTGGTGAAAAGTGAGACGTGGACAGATTTGTCCAATAGATACTGTATATCCCCCTCAAACTGATCAGTGCTAGTGGCGAGACAGATCAACAAACTTATCATGGGTCTGTGGTTTGATTAAAGTCAATTTTATTTTAAAATGCGCTACTTTGTCTGGCTCTACTTTAGCTGCCGCAGCCTCTCTGTAATCACCATTCAACTCAATGTCCCATCCATCTGATTGGTTACACCTCAAAAGCAAAAGCCTATCAACACTTGCGACACTCTCTGTGTGTCGAAAGGACGGCAGCATTTTCAGCATATTACTGAAGCGGGAATAAACATCACAATCTGATTTTCTGTTTTTATGATGACAAGCAGAGTTAGTGTCCCAGTCACACCACTGAGAATGGCTCATACCGTGTTACACTCAATTGAGGCTAAAGCAAAGGTTTTTTGATTACTCGTTCACTCTTGAGCATCTGGTGCGAGTGATTTCAATGTTAAGTCAATGTAAAGATGTATATATATCCTTTATTTATTTTTTCATTCTGTTGAATCAGAAAGAGTATTCCATTATAAAAATGTAGGAATTACATACTATGGAGGATTTGTGACATGAAACGAATTCAGAGGCAGCACTTTATAGACACACTGTTTTTAGTTAGAATACACCGGAAAATGTGAACAATAAGACTGGAAATGTTAATTAAGAAAGGAAATAGTTTATTTTGAATTCATGTCGACTTGTTCATGGTCTTAATGTTCAGCCGTGTGTCGTTTTCACGTCGGCTGGCGTATATTTTGAATTGTTTTCAATGAGCGCCACGTTTTTAAAACGGAAAGAGCGTAACAAGGCTTTGATCATTTATTTTTTCACGCTGAAACGCTGCGTTTTTTACAGGTCGCCGAGAGTTGAAGAATGTTTAACTTTGGGCAGCGCATTATCACTGTCACTTTTTACCCAACCGTCCAATCGCAGTGGAGGAGGGGCGGGACTAATACCACAGCGACCAAACGCCAACATTCTGCTTGTACAATGTCAACATATGACAACAAAAAGCATAATAACGGAATAAAATTATTTAAAACAAGATCTCAGAATCAACTCCAAAGAAAATATGGGTGAAATGAGATACTAGTAACACTTTTATATTCCGTATCATAACAAGCAAAGTGCCTCAACTGAAAAAGATGCTGCGCTGCCAAAACGCTCTCAAGCGCCGAAGCTAGGTGTTTTCTGCAGAATGCCTAGCGTTTTCACCTGGCTAAAAAACGCTTTGGTGGACACACAACCTTACTGATTCATCAGTTCACATTATTTAAAAAAAAAAAACTTTCCCTCCAAAAAATGATAATTTCCACCACAACTATTTCCCCCAATATTGTAATCCATGTGGGTGAAGCAAAACAAAATGAATAAATAATATTTCCTGAACCAATTAAGTCCCAAAGGATAAGCTCAAGCCCTGTCCTACATTGTTTCCCACTGAATATTCAGCTTCACCTGGAGATTTGTCACATTATAGAAGTCAAATGCTCTGCAAATGCAATTTCTTGTTGTCTTTAAGCAGTAGACTATAAAAAATGAGGGTAGCTCAATGAGACATTAAAATAATCTGACAGGACCAATGAGCCCAAGCTTAAGTGTGTCCCATTTACCTCTAAACTCTATTTTTCCCTCTGAATTATCTGTCTTCATTTCCTTCCCTATTGCATGCGGCGTTCATCTTTTTCTGCCCTTCTCTCTCAGTTTTCCTCACAGTATAAATCTCCCTTTTTTTCAACCCAGGCCTTCAGCTCTTTCAATTTGTCATTTTCTCCCTCCAGCACCTTTTCTCCTCTGTGATGTGCCCTAAAACGTCTCCTGGTTTTCGCAGCTGTTGTGGTGAGAGCTCAACTCAGCAGAAACACGGGTCCAGAGGAGAGCGGTAGAGCACGACTCAGCGCTTCCTCAATCATCCCTCCGTAGACCCTCTAACCACACACACACACACACTGACACATAGAGATATATCACACCTGCCAACTAGGACTGCATGAAACAAGCAAACTAGATAAATAAATAAATTATATATCGTAAATATTTGATATTGGGTCCCCATAAAGTATGGTCAACCAAGACACACACACACGCAACTCTCATCCCCACCTACACATATCCACAGTCATACCTGGAATGGTCCGCTGGGATACATCTCAGCATCAGCCTTCCTCCATTCAGGCCCCTGGTGTCCAGAGAGGGTCCAGACAGCAGAGTCCACAGTGGCGATGCTCTTCACCCTCATCAAAACATTGAGTGTGCCTGCGGACACACACAAACCACAGCAGAGTTTAGTGGAGCGGATCGCTTCTGGTTCTGGACTTTAGACTATCCACAGTAAGTTTAGTCTACTTTGCAGCCTATCTGGCTGTATTAACATAGTATAACTTCATGAGGCTTACACAACATTCATGAAATTAAAGTCTTATTCTACACATTCGCTCAAAAATCACAAGAAGGCTGAAAACAGTAGATCATTTTTTTGAGAAACTCCATGATCTCCATCAATCAGACGAGATGATCAAGAGTTGCTCTTGCTATTTTTCGGTGCAATAAAATGATTGCTTACAGTCAAACAATATGATAGATCATTGCTTCGGCACTAATAACACCCCATTGACCCGCCACTGGTGTCAGTAGATTGCACAAACCCTGATTACACTCCTGTGACGGTCATAACATAAGGTCCAATACGTGACCATTGATTATCTTACCATCACAGCACGATGCACTGCACTGTAAAAATATATTGATGGTTTAACTTAAAAAAGTAAGTAACCTGGTTGACTTAAAATTTTAAGTTCATTGAACTGGAAAAAGTGAGTTAATACAATGAAGGAGATCAATTTAACCATCAGAAACTCAAAATTATATGTTATCTGTACTAAATAAATTATTTAACTTGATTTGACAAAAGAAAAAATGTTGTGATTACTACACTGTGAACAAATATTGTTGGTTTAACTTAAAAAAGTAAGTAACCTGGGTTGCCTTCAAATTTTAAGTTGATTAAACTGGAAAAAGTGAGTTAATACAACCATCAGAAACTCAAAATAAGAAGTTATCTCAACTAAATAAATTATTATAAAGTTGATTTGACAAAAGAAAATATGTTGTGATAACAAATCTTGAAAATATTTTTAATATGCAAATCAAAATACTGTAAAATCAACACTGTCTGGAGAAACAGGATGTGACATCATGATAAGCGTATCTATATTCATCAGACGGTCTGTGAACACAATGAGTGTATCACTCCATATACAACAAAGATTATGAGAGGTTTAGTGTTAATATGAACGTCAGTATTGAAATCTGTCAGACACTGAACACAAACTCTCTCTCACATACACACACTGATGATTGAAGGCAGTGAAGCCAAGTGGCATCTTTATGACTCATGCATTAAATTATTACTCTCGCTTTGTGCTTAACGGAAACCAATATATAATTCAGTTGCACTTTGGAACAGAAAGAGAGCCAGAAAGAGAGAGAGAACAAACTTTTGTAGTGCCTCAAATGAAGCTCTGTCTCTGAACGTTAACACACACACACACATACACACACTAATGTTTCCAAACTTCCACCCTACATTCTATACGCAGCTCACGACATCTCACGTAGAAGATTAAAGCAGACGGGTCCAGACGACCAGCCAGGCTTCACATCGTTACTTATTCAGGAACAGCAGATATGAATGAATAACACAAGAGAAGTGGCACACAGAAACATTAACAAAGCACACAGATGGTAGGTACTGGGACAAAGTGGCCTGTTCAAAGTACAAACCACATCCTAATAAACTCATCCAAAGATGTCTGAACAATCTCAGCAGACACTGACCGCAAATACATCAATCCAGGTGCAGTTACACAAATATTTGCAGTCTTATGGCTGGTACACACAGAACAAAACGCAGAGACGCAGGTCAGTGTAACAGAAAAATTTTTATGATTTTTAAATGTTTAAATGATGCTGCTCCACTACCGCTTTGCAAGATAATAACAAGACAACAAAGTACTAGATTAACCAGATCTGCTTTTAAAGTCAACTGTAACATCCCTTTCTGTAGAACATCATTTGCTCAGACTTCTGTTTCAGTGAAAGGGGCAAAATTGTGGAACTCTCTGCCAGATCATCTGAAATGCATCCCGACACTAGATATCTTCAAAAAAAAAAACAAATTGTGGTTAATTCAGAAACAGTGTTGTTCGCATACTTAGTTCTTGTCGACTCTGCCTTTTCTGTAAATTTTTTCATTTTTTTTATTTTTTTATTTTTTTTTGGCATTTATATTATATTCTATTATTTTTTTTCTCTATTAGTATTTTTATTCCTGTACTGCATTTTATCAAAAAGCCCTTACTGTTTTCTATTGCTCGTGTATTTTATTGCATGTATTGCATTTTACTAGAAAAGCCCTTCTAGGGACTAATGTTGTAAATTAGCTTTGGCTAAAAACATTGATACATGCATCAGATCACTGTCAAAGTGTATCTATGTTATCTGTATCTGTCCCTATCTAAATAAACTATAATAATAATAATAATAAAAAAAAAACACAATGTCTAGAGGCGTGTTCATAAAAAAAATAAATAAATAAAAACCTTGTCAGCAAAGGTTTAGCAAAAACGTAAGTTTTGATGCAAATCGACCCGAGTTCGAATACACCTTTTCCCAAACTCGCTCTACTCCCTTTTCCCATCACATATCAGATCAGAAAGGCATTTATTAAAAAAAAAAAGAAGAAAATATTTTAAAAAATGTGTATAGTTAAATTAAATAAAGTGTCAAACCTGTGTTTAATAATAACGTTTTTATCGGTTAGTGTTAGGGGTAAATGTAGTTAGGGCGGCATCCATTTAATAATTTTTAAAAAATATAATAATTTACACTGTTATTATTGCATACCGTTTAATGTGCAACAACACTGATGTGAAAATACAGCCCAATGCTCCTGAACACACTTCATTTTCAGACTATGAAAAAAATCAAATTCAGAACTATTTAAACTACCACCTAAAATTCAATTTTGTTAGATCACACTTGCAAATAATTCTATTTACACAATTCAAATTCAAATCATTTTGTCATATTATTAGCTCCATACAAACCAGCAGCCAGTGGTGGAGGAAGTACTGAATCTCAGTACTTAAGTAAAAGTACAAATAACCAGATAAATATTTACTTTAGTAAAAGTAAAAGTAACACAATTACAACCATACTTAAGTAAAAAGTAAAAAGTACCTGATTTTAAATGTACTTTAAGTATTAAAAGTAAAAGTACTTTTTTATATAACAATTATTCTCTTAATGTCTATTTTTTTTTCTAATGATTAATAAAACATATAATTCTAACTCGTTCCACCTAATACTCCTATAATGATGTTCAATAATTATGGAAAAAAATTGTTGTCACCATTTCTGAAACAAGCTTGCAATTAGGCAATATGCACATCATGCTTATCCTTACTATACTATGTTTGGCAGTAAACGCGTTTAATTTATGGTGTAATTCTGAACCTCTTGGCTTGCCATAATCCTAACCAAACGTATTTTACACACGGTGTGTTTCCTATGCACGTTAAAACAAATTTTCGCGTATAAATTGCACGATAAACACACTGCGTGCGAGACGCATTTAGTGTAACCGGGTTGATATATCTATGGCAACCAAACGTCACTGGTGAGACAAACGTGCAACGAACGGACGGTCAGATTACGTTTTGGCAGGGGAAAAACTGATCAGAAAATGTAATGAAAAAGTAACAGAAGTTGTAGAAATGTACTGAAGTAGAAAGTATAATAATTGCTGCAAAATGTAACGAAGTAAAAGTAAAAAGTATGCACTATTTATTCTACTTAAGTAAAGTAAAGATACATGAAAAATGTACTTAAGTAAAGTAACAAAGTATTTGTACTTCGTTACATTCCACCACTGCCAGCAGCCCATGGGCGCACAAATAGGCACGAATGCATTTGCAATTTAAACAACGTTGTGCTGGGCGTGAAAATGATAACTGCGTCGGGCTGAAACTAGCAAAAAGCACTAACGTCGCGCCTGACGCTGCATTGCACCAGGTTTATGATAGGGCCGCATGTGTATAATCTGAAGTAACCATTCAGTACCAACTGTGTTATGTACCTCCACAAGTAGTTTTTATCTTGAGGGAGAAAAGGTCACTCTAATAAAGTCCACATGTGGCGTTGCTGTACAGACATTACACTTTTCAAAGTGATTCGAAGAAAATCAGGAACAGGAATGCTGTGTTGTATCAGAACCCCACTATTAACTCTCTGCCTTGGCTATAAAAGCATCTGCCACGTTTCAATGGCCTCAATCACGCTGAAGATGTGCTCGTTGGGTGATAAAAAAAAACTGAAATTGTGTGCTGGTGCATCTTTAAGGTGATTACACACACTTAACACATAAACCATTGTAAAAAAGTCAATTAAGAAAAATGTACCAGGCAGATAAAAATGACTCTTGCGCAAAGACCTTTAAAATAAACAGCTAAGCAACCCTTTAAATTAACAGTTGTGCCTGTGTATATGGACAGAATCTACTAAAGGCCTAAAGCCCTATTTGCACGGTAATCGTATTATCTGGGGACCTCGTGTGATTTTATAAATTACCCCGCCACATACTGAAGCCTGTGATTTTACTCGAATTTACCGAGTTATCTCCCGGATATGACGTCAATAGGCTATTCCTTGGAAATTTCTTTACATTAAAGGTCTAGCTGTATGATATATTATGACGTAAACACACTCTAAAAAATGCTGGGTTGTTTTAACCCAATTTTGGGTCAAATATGGACAAACCCGAAATGTTGGGTTAAAAATGTAATGTAAAAATTAGGGCTGTATTCAACCAAAGAAATCCTTAGTCGACCAAAGTCGAGTCCTGCTCGACGATTAGTCGACTAAAAAAAAAACCGTGATGTTTTGATTAAACATTTTTTAAACAATTGTCATTGAGCATTTATAAAACAACAACGAAAAAACATCACAAATAAATAAAACTATAATAATAATACAATTCTTTGAAAATTAAGTGATTTTTTAACTGCAAAAAGTGAAGAGCTCTGTCCTAGGTCTAGTACAGTCCTAATCGCGCACCTGACCACACCACACGCTGCAAAAAATATAACTGCTATCTGCCATATAATGAAAAATCCCAACAAAAGCTCTCGTTTATACAGGCTTTATATTCTTCTTTACTTTCAAAGCTATGGGTTAACTTTAGTCCTGACGATCAAGGCGTTTTAAACAACACTCAAAAAAACCCAAATAACTTAAAAACAATCCTATAATAGGCTGTAGGACCGCGTATAGGTTTATTTTCGTTTTGTTGCATTATTTAGGCTATTTTCAAATGCGTCAAGTGTACAAATAAAAACGAAAACATTAAGAAAACACAATCTATTGAGTCAGCATGATATAGCCGTTAAAAGGCTGCTCACGTCTTTTGCGCGCTCAAGTTCGATTTTAAATGTAGGCGCGCGACTTGCGCGCTCATAATGGCAACGCGATCGCATCCCTCCACAGTCTTGTCGTCTTTGTTTTAAAATGCAGCCAGACAAAAGATTTATATTTCCTGGACATTTTGTCGACTAAAGCCAAAACAAGCAGCGTTCTAACTGAATGAATACAGCATCCCTTACCGAGCGAAGCAGCAGCCAGCCAGCCACAGGTGCGGTTCCCGACTGTATTATGTGTGTGCGCTAAACTGTGGCGCAGTTACAAAAATAGCCTAAATTAAAGCATTTTAAAGTTGGGGACAAAACATAGGCTAATTATATTTAGAATACAGTAATAAATAACTGCTTATAAATGAATAATTATCAAGGAGTAAGTCATTGAAAAATTCCTTCTATTGGTAAAAAAAAAAATAAAAAAAAATGCAACTGGTCGACCAATAAGAATGTCAGTCGACCACGACGGCATCGACCGATTAGTCGACTAAACGACTAAAGTTGACAGCCCTAGTAAAAATTTAACCCAACGGCTGGGTTAGTCCATATTTGACCCAAAGTTGGGTTAAAACAACCCAGCATTTTTTAGAGTGCAGATAAAGTTCCTTACATGCTGCTTACATGTCATTCATCTTCATCTAATCATGCTTTTTGTTTTTTGCTCTTCTGATGATTTTCAGCTTTTACTTTCTGCAAATTACGTAGTTGTGTATAGCGATATGATCCAGCACCAAAAATACTATCAAAACACTCCAAACCAGCCTCCATTCTTCGCGAAAAATGGATAAAAAGGTGCACATGAAAAAAATCTTGAAAAACTGATATACGATTTGGCCAAAACACACATTTAGCCCGATTCGCACGGGACTAATATTATCTCATGACCTCGGTGATCGGCGAAATGCGAATAGGGCTTAAGGCTTCAAACGGACCTCTGTGCTGTCAGACACAACAGATCCTAACATCAGAGGCCCTTGGCTAACCTTGACACAGGTCAAACACAGCCAAACACTCATGTGTCTTTGTAATGAGCAGAAGATGGAGGTAGAGCAGGAAAGCTGGACGGTGGCAAGTGATTTTAAACCATGTTCAAACCAATGTGTAGTTCAGTGTTTGCTTTCTACATGATGTTTGCTTTCTTGAAAGCAGTGTTATTATGTTAAAGGGATAGTCATCATTTACTCACACTTGTGTTGTTCCAACTCTGTATGAGTTGCTTTCTTCTGTTGAACACAAAAGAAGATATTTTGAAGAATATGGGTAAGCTATAACTTCCATAATATTTTCCATTTTCAAATATATTTTTAATATTTTTATTTTTCATTTTCCAAATTCCATTTTCAACTATGTAAGTCAATGTGGTCCATCAACTGTCTGGCTACTGACATTCTTCAAAATATCTTCTTTTGTGTTCAGCAGAAGAAAGAAACTCATACAGGTTTGCAACAGCTTGAGAGTAAATGATGACGAGTAAATGATGATGAGTAAAGTAAATAAATATTCATTTTTGTGTGAACTGTCCCTTTAACTAAATTATTTGTTAATTGAAATAAAATAAGTTTACTGAAATTTTAAAAGATTTTAAAAAAATATAGAGATGAAAAAACATTCTAACATTCCTAAACATTCTATAGTTGCCTTGACAAGAATTTAACAGCCCTGTATCACACATGTAACGTAATTGCTCAGAACGTATTTCGTGTGACACATAGTTGGAAATCAAGTTCAAAAGACTTCCTGTTACTCATTAGGAGAAGAATTTCTTTTTAAGTTGACTCTAATTGGACTTAATTAGTTCAGTTAACTTGAAATTGAATGTGATAGGTTTCTTAAGTTTTTTTTTGTTTTTTGTTTTTACAGTGTCATTAACTTATGATTTGTGATGTACAGTAGCTGCTGTCAGATCCAATACAGCTGGGCTGCTTCATCGTTCAACAAAAGTTTCTTTGCAAACTCTGATGCGCGAGACACTGCAAAAATATGTCTGTATAGTATGTTTACATTGAAAAACGTTTTTTTATTTTTTTTATTTTTGGGTTTTTAAAAGTTGCACAGTAAGTTTCAAATGTAGTACCTATACAGTATGCGATTTCGGATGCAGCGAATTAATACATACAACAGTTAGGGTCCATTCACACAGAACACGTTTTGATGAAAAAAGAAGAAAAAGTGAAAAAAAAAAGTTGAAATTTGAACTTCTTTTACCTTGAGCAAAAACAAAAAAATATGTTTTTTAGAACCTATTTTATATAACATATAACATATTTTAGAACTCCATCTAGTGAAGAAAAAAATAAAGTTGAAATTTGAACTTCTTTTACCTTGAGCAAAAGAAAAAAAAATGTTTTTTAGAACATATTTTATCTAACATATAACATAATTTAGAACTCCATCTATGCTGCGAAAGACCGCAACAGTTAAACAGGTCCATCTAACATGCGTTTGCATTGAAAACCAATGGAAAGCAGCGCAGAAATGTATTCAATGTGAATAACCCCAAAGTCTGAGCAAACAGGCCATTCATTCTTCTATTACCGAATAAAGTGTGTGCATCACTAAACAACAACAATGACTGACAAAACACCATGTCAAGCCACTGCTGTCACCCACTAACAGGAAGGGTCGCGCTGTGAAGTGTAATGAGTGAAGGATCTAATGGACTGACTTGTGCTGTGAGTGACTTCTGCTCTAATGGATCCACTGGCTGGACAACTCTCATTACAACTCCTTTGTAATGAACTTCAAGCCTAATAAAGTTACGGTCTAATAGAACATGCTATTGTGTTGGTCTTGGTGAAAAATCGATTCGATTAGATTATAGTCTCAACAGTGTGGAGAGGACGGGGATTGATAGAAAAAGACAACATGAAATCAAGTTTGACTATTTAAATGACGCACTTTCAGGGGTGCATGTTAATGCATTAGCCTAATAGCACCGTGTTTATAGTATCTAATCAATCCCGTTAAACCCTGTCTATTTCAAAGAGTAACACAAAATAAAAAAATAAGATAAATAAACAAAATTTTTAAAAAAACAGAGGAAATTAGAATTATTATTATCATTTTAAAATTTTGCAACTAAAATACAGCAGATAAAAAAATAAATAATGAAAAATAAAAAATAAATAAAAATATTAACAATAATAATGATGACTAAATAATAAAAAAACAAAAATGCAACAATTAAAAGAAGAGAAAAATAAAAATTTTAAATCACTATTCAAAACATCAACTGAAAACTCTTTCCCTATAGTGTATTTTTAGTCGATCATTTTCACAAAACGTCCATGGTGCCCAGAATATTTTGTTGTATGAATATCTGAACATAATATATAAAGAAATCACAGTCCTAAAGCTCATCCTGGGTTGACATTTCATTCAGTAACCTTAGGCAGTTTTGATGTATATTATGTTAAATGATCAAGTTACCATATGCTTCTATTTTGTTTGTGCTTATTACCCTCTACAGATAATCCCATCCAGATATGCAGAGAGGGAATCTCTCTGTCTCTTTACTAATAAAGATTCATTGATCCAGTCAAGTAATGCAAAGCTTTTTAAAACAAATACAAGCCTCCAGATAACTGAATATACTCCACACATACACAGAGAGAGAGAGAGATCTTAAGATGTGATCAAATCTGTCTACACACAGGTGAAGATCATTCAATTTAATCAAATAGCTCAAACATTTGTGAGCATAAGAGAGCTTTTTGAGATTTTTTTTCCTAATCTTTGAACGGTAGTGTACATTTTATTGTTGTTCTGCAAATATCGCATGCTGATGTTGCAACCAAGCTCTGCTGAATCTAATGGTAGTGTGGCTTAACCAACGCAGAGCTAATCTCTTCAATTGCTAATTGGGATGTAATCAAATCGAATGCAAGCACAGTGGCGCAAATAAAAGTCTAAACTCTCATATTGCTAATGAGGTTGTAATTTATGGCCAGCATTGAGCGGCTAACACATTCCTACACGTTAAGATTGCTAACAGGGACGTCTGTCTCTCAGTAGGGCGTCTCATGTAATGAGAGTCGAGCCAGCTGTGCCTCCTTCTCAGTTTAGCATCTGTGCCCACAGTGCCGCCCACATGCCAATGCTAATGATTAGCAGATTAGTGCACACAGACAGTAATCAGCAGATATATGATGCCGACATCCAGACTATAACCGATAACTGCGACCAATCACGTGAAGGATAGAGATTAAAACTGTTCAAACCAGCCTAAACTGGTCCATGGTCACGCTGATTATGCCAGTCTGCTCTGATGGTCTTATGAGGGTTTTGGACAGGGAGATCAGTAATAGACAAGTAGTTTTTTTTCAGGCAAGGTTTTGAAGGGAATTACAAACCTGCACACATATATTCAAATGCACATAAGTATAGAATCAATTCTTAATGAGCATTTGAACGTCATCAGCGTTTATCACAGGTGCGCGTTTAAAGTCTGTTTAGAGACATTCATACTGTATACATTTTTACCTTACAGTTACTGTAAATCTGGCCTCTAGTTCACAAACGCCAGAGGAGAACTGGCCCCCGACTGAGCCTGGGTTCTCCAAGGTTGTTTTTTTTTCTCCATTGGGTCATCTGATGGAGTTTTAGGACACCATTGGGTCATCTGATGGAGTTTTAGGACACCATTGGGTCACCTGATGGAGTTTTAGGACACCATTGGGTCACCTGATAGAGTTTTAGGACACCATTGGGTCACTTGATGGAGTTTTAGGGCACCTTTGGGTCACTTGATGGAGTTTTTGGACACCATTGGGTCACTTGATGGAGTTTTAGGACACCATTGGGTCACTTGATGGAGTTTTAGGACACCATTGGGTCACTTGATGGATTTGTAGGACACCATTGGGTCACCTGATGGATTTGTAGGACACCATTGGGTCACCTGATAGAGTTTTAGGACACCATTGGGTCACCTGATGGAGTTTTAGGGCACCATTGGGTCACCTGATGGATTTGTAGGACACCATTGGGTCATCTGATGGAGTTTTAGGACACCATTGGGTCACCTGATGGAGTTTTAGGACACCATTGGGTCACCTGATAGAGTTTTAGGACACCATTGGGTCACTTGATGGAGTTTTATGGCACCTTTGGGTCACTTGATGGAGTTTTTGGACACCATTGGGTCACTTGATGGAGTTTTAGGACACCATTGGGTCACTTGATGGAGTTTTAGGACACCATTGGGTCACTTGATGGAGTTTTAGGGCACCATTGGGTCACCTGATGGATTTGTAGGACACCATTGGGTCACCTGATAGAGTTTTAGGACACCATTGGGTCACCTGATGGAGTTTTAGGGCACCATTGGGTCACCTGATGGATTTGTAGGACACCATTGGGTCACCTGATAGAGTTTTAGGACACCATTGGGTCACCTGATGGATTTGTAGGACACCATTGGGTCACCTGATGGATTTGTAGGACACCATTGGGTCACCTGATAGAGTTTTAGGACACCATTAGGTCACCTGATGGAGTTTTAGGACATTTTTAGGTCACCTGATGGAGTTTTAGAACACCATTGGGCCACTTGATGGAGTTTTAGGACACGTTTAGGTCACTTGATGGAGTTTTAGGACACGTTTAGGTCACTTGATGGAGTTTTAGGACACCTTTAGGTCACCTGAAGGAGTTTTAGGACACCATTGGTTCACCTGAAGGAGTTTTCCGATTCCTTGTCACTGTTGCCTTTGGCTTGCTCAGTTGAATTAGCTTCAATTAATTAACCAATCATTAATACCCAGCTCTACCAAAAGTGAATGTTTTTCCACTAAGAAAAGAACATTTTAAATGAACATTTTAGATGTTTTGATTGATACTGTGAAGCTGCATTGATGCAATCTATATTGTGAAAAGTGCTATATCAATATACTTACTTGACTTGAGAAGATTTGCAGATGCAAAAATTAATTCATTAATTCATTAATAAAATATCACACTTTGTCGTTAACATGTTGCTAAGCCATTCGATTAATTTAGATATTTCGTGCTGTATATACTGTATATATATATATATATATATATATATATATATATATATATATTAGGGCTCTCAGTTAAACGTGTTATTAACGTCATTAACGCAAACCCGCGATTAACAGTCTTTTTGTTGAAATTAATAAGACAAAAAGAAATCAAGAGACATTTAGAATAGACAAAAATGTGTGATTAATAATATAGTATATATACTGTAGTAGCAAATAAAAATTGCTCTAAACCGGCAATTTAAAAGCAGACAGAGTCAAATACGATGGGTTAGAGAGCTTTAGTAGACAGCTTGAGTATGAGGTTATGTGCATGCATGTACACCCTAGGGTGATTTTGATCATGATTAATGTGATTCGCCTTTCAATTTTAATTTTCATTAAGGACCTGCTGTCCTCTCCGAATCCTAAATAGCAATGGAATTAATAAAACATACCCTTTGAAATATACAGTGAAGGCCTGCAGCAGGGAATCCAAAATGCCTTTGGAAAGCCGAACAGATTGAAGTGTGTTCTGTGTTCACCAGCCGCCCCCCCATCGCGAGCCCTGCCCGTGACATGAGTGGCAACTGGCAAATAATTACACGGGCTCGTCTCATTAGAACAGGAGACAGACAGCGGAGACGCACAGGTAAGGAGAATGAGGTGGAGTGAAAGTAAAAGCAGACAGTCAGAGAGAGAGAGAGAGAGAGAGATGTAGTAGAAGAGGAGAAAGAGAGAGAAGCACAAATTATAAGCGTTAATGGGCTGATAAAGTTTGAAAAGAGAGCGCAGATAAAAAGTGAGGGGAAACAGTTACTTTCACTTACTTTATTTGTCAAGCTGAAAAATGAGGAAAACAACATAAACTTTTGGTCCGCTGTCGAAATTTAGCTTGAAGGACTTTTCTGTGATAAATTCCTTACATTAATGAGCAATTAAAGTCTGTGAGTACAAGTGTGTGATATCAGGGTGTTACAGATCTTTGAACCCGATCAAAAACACCCATTAATCACTGTTCATGTTGCATTTTCTTTTTAAATTATAACATTATTTACTGTTTTATAAGTTATTTATGCCTTTGAGGTCGTAATAGAGAGGTTTTGTCAGATTGAGCTTACTTCTAGGGACAGTTTTGTCATCAAATCAACAAACATTCTAGAAGGCTCTGCTCCAAAACGTAGTCTGTTGTCTAATTAAAAAGCATTTTAAGCAATTTAGCTTTTCAAGAGACCTTCTCTTAGTGGCCGTTCACACAGGATATGTTCTTGCATTGAAAAGCCGCTAAAAACAGTGCAGAGGAATGGACCACAACGTCTCAAAGAACATTTTTAAAAGTTGAACTTAATTTAATGTGACATGGTGTCTAAAAAAAGTGGCAACTGCATCAGATGCCCACTTAGCACATGTTGCCATAAAACAACAATGAAAAGAGTAGACGGATGATAGAACGTGTCCTGTGTGAAAGGCCCCTGAGGCAGTGTCACATGTTTCCTTAGCATAGAAGATAATTCCATAATGCATTGTGACGAGTGAAAAAAATGTTTGCCAATGTTTGTGTCAAGTGTACACTTTTACAATTACTACTGTGTGACGCTGATGTGTGGGCACTTTCCATGTTTTTTACACTGTACAAACTCTATATTCTCTTTACACTAACACTACCCCTAATCCTACCTATCATAGAAAACTTTCAGCATTTTTACATTTTCAAAAAAAACGAACATCACTTGGCATGATTTATAAGCTGTTTTCCTCGTGGGGAACAAAACATTTCCTCACAAGGACAAGGATTTTGGAAATTGATATCTTTGTCCCCATAATGTAGGGTTTACCAGGCCACACACACGACTGTCTTGGAGCAAAGAGAATAGACAGATGTCACTTTGAAACAAACCTTAATGATTTAACAGTCACGATAAATAAGTAATGGATGTGTGGATGACATCACCTCTCTGTCCTTCACTGTCTTTGACCTTCTGGTGAACGCTACTCATAAAGCACTGTACTTTCCTTGACAGATTCAGCTCAATGCTGCGGTGGAGGAGAACGCATTTCAAGACACAGCAAACTCAAGTTAGAAGCTGAAGTACTGTATATTATACACATGCAGGGAAACGCCATCCTCAAACTTCCAACCTGTCATATCGAGACCACTTTCCACTATCCAATCAATTCTCCATGAATGCCAACAGCAAAACAACAGGTAACCATAGGTTTCAAAATCGAGAATAGAAATATTTGATGGTGCGAATTCAGACTAGGGTTAAAGGCTCACCAATATGTTTCCCGTTCATGTTGTAGTAGAAGGAGACACAGTATGGGGTTCTGTTGGTCCCCGTCGGTCCTCGCGCCGCCGTCACATTGTACAGTGGAGAGAGTAAACGAGCCCGGTCCCCGGCCTGACGGGGCCGTGACGTCTCAATGTACATGTAGAAACCTTTATTATAGAATGAAAATACAAGACACATGTTACCACAGAGTTTTTCAAAGAGGGCAGGAGCAAATAAAATTAAATAAATAAAAATTTAATTTAAAATAAATGTAAAAAAAAGTATTAAATAAAAAATATAATAAATAAATAATAAATAAAAAATATTTCAAAAAATATTTATATTAAATAAATAAATAAAATTGTTTTCAAGGATAGAAGTGTGTCTTTCCATGGATTTTCCACTGGAAAAATTCTTTAAAAGGTCTTATATTTAGTTTGAAAAAGCGCTATTAAATAGGGTAGGAGCAAATAAAAATAAATAAATAAAAATTTAATTTAAAATAAATGTAAAAAAAAATAAAATAAATAAATACATAAATCAAAATCATTTTTTAAATAATAATAAATAAAATAAATAAATAAATAGAAAAATGTCAAGCATACAAGTGTGTCTTTCCACTGGAAAATTTAAAAGGTACGATATTTAAAAGGTACGATATTTAGTTTGAAAAAAGTGCTATTAAAGAGGGTATGAGCAAATAAAAATAAAAAATAAATAGAAATTAAATTTAAAATAAATGTAAAAAAAATATATATAAAAAATAATAAATAAAAATTATTTAAAAAAAATAATAAAAAAAATAAATAAATAAACAAAATAAATTGTTTTCAAGGATACAAGTGTTGTCTTTCAACGGAGTTTCCAATGGAAAAATTCTTTAGAAGGTACGATATTTAGTTTGAAAAAAGCGCTATTAAAGAGGGTAGGAACAAATAAAAATAAATAAAAAATGTATTTAAAATAAATGTAAAAAAAATATTTAAAAAAAATATTTAAAAAAATAATAGTAATAATAAATAAATAAATAAATTTAATTGTTTAAGGATACAAGTGTGTCTTTCCACAGAGTTTCCACTGGAAAAATTCTTTAAAAGGTACGATATTTAGTTTGAAAAAGTGCTATTAAAATACATTTGAACTAAATAGAAAATGTTTCTTTTCAAATATATACACCCATAATTACTGTGATAGTGTGTTGGTGGATGAGGGATGTAATTTGTGTGTGTTTTTACCTTCTTTCGTCCCACTCCTGTCCGTATCAGGCCCTGTATTAACCGACCGCTTTGGATTCTGGGTCAGATGGTTCTGTCTGGTCCAGTCAAACACATCGCTGCGGTCTTGAGTGAACCCACATATCCTAATATCCTCAAAGCCACACACTTGATCTAAACACACAAAAAACATGAAACAGATTTGAGATTCACCTTCCTAGTTAATTGGCACTAACTGCATGTTATGATTAAAGTAAAAAATAAAAAATACTCTGCGTAAGCTCATGAATGCAAAATTGTGATAATACTTAATATTAAAATTTGTTTAAGCACAATTGGACACTGTAGCAGCCATTAGCAAAAACGGTATGCGCCGTTCAGGTCAAAGATTGTCCCAAATGAAGCATTGCAAATGGAAAATCATATGGGAATTGAAGTGCAATATACATCAGAGTGATTGTGGGTGTGCAATCTGAAGCTGACATTTGCCTCATAATAGCGCAAAAATGCAGCTCAATCTGTTAAGCACGGGCAAGCACTCGCACCTGCATTTGCGTTCTTGCATAAAGTATTTTTCTGGCCTCATACTGATGGGCAAATCTAAGGAGAAAGTCTGCAGGTTCTGTTCTCCACAGGCTCCTCTAGAGAACTGAAGTACTCTCAGCACTGCAGCGTTCACAGCGATTGATTACCCTCATTTAACAAACACAGAATACTGTAGTTCGTCACCCAGGACGTCTCAATTCACACTTTGAATGGCTGATTGACTCATGACTCATTTTCCATGTGTGAGAGAAGACGGAGCGAATGAATGGAGAAGAATGCAGGATTTCCATGTTGTGGTTTGAAATCACCATTCTCTTCCTTCCACAAGCATCCAGCTCTTCAATTTACTCTGCTGATCTCCAGTCTGTTTTAATTTATGTTTTTTTTTTTTTCTCCTCTTTGTAGCTCTTTGGCAAAGCTCTGTGCTTATGCTGCCAGGAGAACTGTGTTGAATTTAATTGGGAAGAACTGAAAGGCAGGACAAGGATGGGAGGACGGTTTAGAGGAGAGAGAAAGACAACACGCACAAAAGCATCATGGAAAGAAAAAGTAAAGAACTGTCTTACCTGAAGGTCTTGGATAAGTGTAGGCTGCAATAGAAAAGAAATAAAGATTATTTAAATATATATATATACATACAAACATACATCACACAAGGCTGTAAGATACAAAATATTACATAAAAACGCTATATTTTTCAGCCAACATATACAGTATATTTTACAATATTTATAGAATTCCTCAAAAATAGCACTATATATAATCTTGAACTATTTTTGAAACAAATTATTAATTTACTATTTTTAAATTTGAAATTAGGTTAAAAAATGATGCAAGCAATACAATCTGTTTAAAAAAAATAGTTAAAAGGCACTGTTTCTACACTTAATAAAAGGTGGTATAGGGTATAATTTTCCATTATAGAGACAAATATAAAAATATGTAATGTAGAACTAAATAGCATAATTAACAATAATAAATCAATAAATAATATTTACATCCCAATTTTTTTTACCAAACATTTGGATATAAAATAAAACACACACACACATATACATATTAAAATTTCCACATATATATATATATATATATATATATATATATATACATATAGTAAGTAATGTAATTAGTAATGCATACAAATGTTTTTTATCATGTGTGTTTTATCATCTATAGATATTTAATATTATATTAAATTTGGTAAGATATCTAAGTATTTATTTATTGCTATTACCGAAACAAATAAAATAAAATAAATAAATTATATATATATATATATATATATATATATATATTAGGTAATAGCAATAAATGAATACTTTGATATCTTAACAAATTTAACATATAATACAAAGTGTATACTTGTGTATGAATTGTTGTGTGTATCACAGAAGGGTTTGATGTCTTCCAGCTGCATTTATTCTGGAGCTTGGACATTTTTTGGTCTGCTAAGAGCAAGTGCTGAGATTGGGAGTGTAAGATTGAAAGACTATCCAATGGGATTAGATTCTATCAGCCGTTTCTGACTGGGCTCTCGCACTGAAACCGCTGGCCTGTTCCCGGCGTTCTGGAGCCATCAGCAAACCCAACACACGATGGCTGCCATACTTTTGACATCTCAATTTAACATAATCCCAAAAGCGAACCCTCGCATTTGAAATGCATGACCTCTGTTGATGGGAATCATGAGGAATTTAACAATTCTGGCTCAGATTCCCATTCCAACTAGCCCAGCTTTGCTTTGTGCTATAAAAATATCAAGATGTCAAAATTAAACAAGATTGTTGTTTTCCTACCTGAATGTAAAATATGAACTTTCATAATATGAAACTTCCAGTGAATATGATATTGCAGATACAAAAATCAATACAAAAGTGAATAGATACGTGGAGCCTATAAGTGACATCTTCCATGCAAATACCAAATGACATGCATAACTGTAAGGTGACTTACGTTCGGAGTACTGTATGGTGCGTGTGACCGTGTTTCCGGTGCCGTAGTTAGTTATGGGAGTAAGGCTGACCTCATACGACAGGGGAATACGCAAGTCCGTCAGCGTGTAGGACATCAGCACACCTTTCACTGGCTCTTTAGTGGTGATCTGCTTGGACAAAACCATCTGCCGGCCCTGCAACGAAAGAAAAGTGGCTTGAATCATCATATCATGATTAAATGATATCTCAATTAGTTACCATTTATACTTGTCTTGACATGAAATTATACACTACAGTTCAAACGTATGGGATCGGTAAGCCTTTTAATGTTTTTTAATGTTAATGTTAATGAAAGAAATCACGTATGCTCACCAAGGCTGCATTCATTTGATCAAAAAGCATAATTTTTTCTGAAATATTATAACCATTTCAAAAATCTATTTTCTTTTTGAATAATTTTTCAAATATACATATATATTCGTATATATATAATTTATAACATTGAAATGAATGCATCACTGCTGAATTACTAAAATCTTACTGACTCCAAACTTATGAATGGTATTGTGTATACATGTATTAGTACAGTTTTATAATTCCACATTTTTGAAGAAATTATTGTTATGTGTTGATGTCTTTTGTGTTTCCATCTGTGGAGTAACTCATACCATAACTAATTACTTGTTTGAAAAAAGTTGCATTTAAAATCACTTAAAAAATCATTAAGCTTTGAAAATATGGATGCTACAACACTGATGTCAAATGTTGCACTATTATTATTCCTCAGCTGTTTTTTTAACAGAATCACCCAACAATAACAAATTTCATATAGCTGTGTGTCTCAGTCATAAGTACACTGTAAAAAAAAAAATCTGTTAAATTTACGGGAAAACTCCGGCAGCTGTGGTTACCAGAGTTTCCCTGTTAAAAGTACGGTAGCAGCATTTTAGGTTTTACAGACTTTGACCGTATTTAATTTTACAGCAATAAACCATATTTCATTATTTGATATAATGTTAATTTACTGACATTTTGAAGTATTAATATCTGTTTTGAGTCAAAAGATCAGCTCTTCCACAAGAGAGTTCTTACTACTATATAGAAGCTGCACAGTGTCATTCACACAAACATTAAACACCATCATGGTAACATGTTGAAATTTAAAAAATGAAATAAGAATTAATTTAACAACGTTAAATGTAACATAAAACCCTAATGAACATAACTGATAAGAAAAAAAAAACAGTTAAAATACATTAAATGTACGTGTCACGCAGGGAATTGTGGGAAAGTCAATTTACATTTTTTTACTGTAAATTATACAATGACTTCTTTTTCACTTCCAAAAACTGTAAATTTAACAGTATTTTACAGTAAAACTACATTAAATGTACCATTATACTGTATATATCACAGTTATTTACCGTATATAGTAAGGAAACTTTCTGTTAACCAATTAACAGTTTTTCACTGTAGCATTTTTACAGTCTTACTGTTAAAATCACAATCATTTTTCACAGTGTAGAGCTGGCATTATTTTGGATTAGTAACTATTTCATGGGGGGGGGGGGGGGGAGCAGAAGTAGAGGAGGAAGATGGAAGAAACTGCAATATGTCAACGGATACAGACACTCTCTCATCTTTTTACTTTCATAACCATTTTCCCTTTCGGTGAGGAGGACAGAAGATGTACGCTGGACACTTGTTGCATCACACCCAGTGTTGTACATCTCTAACCTCCACAGAAGCACAGAAAGGCCTTCAGTGCAATGATTTGCTGAGTGCAAGGTCAGCTGGTATCCTGCTGTAAGAAGCTTTCGCAGTCTTTCCTCCGGCACAACAGCAGTGTGCTGACTAAGAACACTTGCTGAAACAGATCAGCTTGTCATCTCTGCTTTGGCTTTCCCATGGGATGTCTCAAAACGCCTCTGAACGCTGCTGGGTTTAAGGCATTTCTAAAGAAATTTTAGCGAAACAATAGCATTTTATGTGTGTGGGGTGTTTGTTTTTTGCCTAAGCTTTGTGATTCCCCCTTTAAACGTATTGATTCACTTTACAAAAAGGCATTTAATAGCAGGTACTACTACAAGTTCAAACACTAGCAAACTCTTAGCTCTTATCTAAATAAAGCATTGCACTCTTATTATTACCAATGTTGAAAACAGTGCTGCTTAATGTATTTTTATTTTTTGTGTGTAAACCATGCACTACCATTTAAAGGTTTGGGGTGTAATATATTAAAGTGGTCATGAACTGGCTTTTTACATTTTATTATATTGTTGTCATGACGTTCGCTTGGTTTTTGCTTTCAAAAACATCCAAATGAATAAGAAATAGGCTATTTTGTACCCTAGTGTTGAGCCTAGCTGAAAAACGCTGGGTTTTTATGGGCGCCTCGCACTGAAGACTTGGAAGTAAACGCCCACTGCTGTGAGTGGATAACAGTTTTGCATATTATAATGAGTTTCGAGTCGGTGCACTTGGGAGAAATTGCTCTGAAAACGTCCAATGTTGTAAAATGGCAACCGGAATGATTCGCCCATACATGTTCGACCCAGAGTCCACCTTTCAGATGCAATATAGACGGCACAACATACTCTTAATCGGTCTGCAAATCCAGTCTTGTTTACAAAACAATCCTCAGTAAAATAAAGCGAACAGACGCACAATGTTTTACCCTCATCAGCTGGAACGTCATTAAAAATAAAGTTTATCCATACAGTCCTATTGGAATCCAGAGGAAGCTTATACTTCAGCTCCTGATTCTGATTTTGTATTGCTCGGTAGTTCGATTCGGTTTGTCATCACGAGGTAGGCATCTATGTTATTTATCTATGCGTGTAATGCGCAAATCGATGGGCGGGGCTAAATCGGCCGTGTTGAAGTAGGCGTTGATCTTCTTCTACGTGGGTGGTGTTTTATCCTCTTTGTCGTCATAGTTCCCACTTTGAAAAACGAGTCGTTTTCAGAGGCTGGTGTCAATAAAAGCTTTTATTGGACTAACAAGGACGTTTTCAGTTCTGAAACTTTGAGGATATTCTTATAATATGATGACCTCTTAGATGTCAAAAGCTCAAGGAAAATTTGATTTGTAATAATATTTCACGATATTACTGTTTTTTTGATCAAATAAACACAGCCTTGGTGCGTTTAAGAGATTTCTTTTAAAAACATTTAAAAATTTTAATGTTTCCAACAGTACTCGAGACTCGGACTCGTCTCGGACTCGGTCTCGAGACCATATTTTAATGGTCTTGGTCTTGTCATGGACTCGTGTCCATTTGGACTCGGAATTGACTCGTACTCGAACATTTTTTTTTTAGGACTCGGAATTATTCCCGAGTCCACTCGAGTTCAATTCAAAATATTTTTCATGATTACTAATGTATGTTAATAAAATATTTCTTTAAATTGATTCACTGGGCGTAGTGATTGGTGATTTTATAGATTTTCAACTGCGCATGACAAATTGTAATAAAATTACTTTTAACACCACCTACTATGTGGCCTTTTTACCCTAAACTAATCATATTAGTAAATTCAGTTAAAAAAAAAAAAGAAAGGATTTCTCTAAGTAAATAAAAGTAAATTAGGTAATCAACCCTCACTGGTCTCGACTCGGACTCGACCGTCTCTGGTCTCGGACTCGACTCGGACTCGATTCTCTATGGACTCGGTCTTGACTCGGACTCGACTCTCTCTGGTCTCGGTGTCGACTCGGACTCGAGTGAGGTGGTCTCGACTACAACATTGGTTTCCAAACCTTTGTCCGTTACTCTCTGTATGGCCTAAATATATGAGAACATAAGGAAAATAGAACCTAAAATATAGGTGAATCTATTTCAAAATCTAAATCACCAATAAATGTTGGTCATTTTTGTATATTATATAATAGACTTCAAATTTATACCTACAAATGTCATTGTTAATGAACCATTAACAGTAAAGGTAGGGGTAAAGTCAGCATATTGTGTTATGATTTCTCCAATTCATACAAACAGTTTACAGTTTGGTGCCGCAAAAACTATTAGCCTAGCTGTGTCTTAATAGAAGAAATGAATGTGCAGTGAGCTGTTCCAGGTCAGCTCCCACTCCCAGAGGATGTGTGCTAATCACAGGGCCGACGGCACCGCGCCAGTCCGGGCTTTTTCCATGAGGAATTATGGGAAACGTGGCAGCAGCCCCATGGAAACAGTGCACAAAGGAATGAGAAATTATCTTCAGCTCCGCATGGAGACCCAGGCAGCAGGTAAACCCGCCGGCATTCCCTCTAAACACGACACATGAATAAGTGTATGTGTGTGTGTGTGAAGCTTTTTTCATCCTTTGTTCCCCCTTTTCCAGGTAGGAAGTGGGAGCATAGCTGTGATGTTAACCTGGCTAGTGAGGTCAAACACATTTGTTATCTGTCTAATTAAGTGCCACTGTAAACACGTTACTGGGCCGTTCACCAAGGCGACACGGAGTGGTGTGCTGCCACGTCCAACCCTAAACCCACTCGAGCCTACACAATGCATGCCAAGACTTAACAGCCGTATCTAACACACACACACACACGCGTGCAAACGTGCGCCTTGTAAAAGTCACAGATAAATTGTCTCCGCTTGGCTGCTCCTCTCAGATTTTCTGTGTATCTCTCTTCATCTAAATTACCTCACGCATCGTACACACACACACACACGCACCAGGGAAGGGTGGCAGTGCTTAATGAACAAAATAAATAAATAAAATGAGAGAATACCTGATATTATAGACATAAAGAAAAGTTTGTTCCCTTCTTTTAAGTAAATCATGCACAATATAGGCTATTTCATGCCCTCGATTTAGTACATCATGGACACGTTGTATTCAACACATTCCCTCGTTTTGATCTAACTAAAACAAGGGAACAATTATCATATAATGTGCACATTAAACGAGGGAACTAATTATTACGATTTGCCTAAAAATGATTAAATGAATTAGTCAAATGTGCTGAAGTATTAGTAAGCCATGGGAACATTTTGACTATACTTTTACTCCATATTTAATAAACACAGAGTAAAATCTGTATTTTTGACACTATATTATTTCCTTAACTACTTTCTAATCAAGAACGATACAAACTCGAGTTTCCAAGACCTTAAGGATGATGTCAATGACCAAGACAACTTGATGAAACGTCAATTCAATAGATAAAACAAAATTTAAAAGAGCTGGAAGACAGCTTATAACAAATAAAAAATAGCGAAAATATGCATGTTACTAAGTTAATATATTTAATTAACTAGCATTTTTAATATAAAATGTCAAATGTCTTCATAAGTTGGTTATGATATTTCAAAATATTTGCCAAACCCACACACACACACACACACACACGCACACACACACACACACACACACACACACACACACACACACCTGTTTTATACCTCCTTTATCTCAGAATGTCTTTTTTCAATCAGTAATTTGTTGTTCTCTGTTTGTTCCCATACGCCAGGTAATGTATCAGTCTTCTGTACGTGTACTTCCTGTCGTCGATATCGGTCACACATTCATTACAAGAGACCAGGGGCGACTGCAACTTCTTTTTCTGACATTTTCCCTTATAACTTACAAATAAGAAAACTTTTATAAGAAACTACAAATTAATTAGTTTACATACTTAACTACTGCGCTCTGTTACTGGTAGGCGTGGCCTACAAGTGCATTCTGGGTGTTGTTGTCTTTCATCCACATAAGACAAAAGTACATTTTCTGGCTTTTCTCAGTCTAGAAAGCTCCAAATTCAAAAATAATTTCACATTTCTTCTACATAAATGACCCATTTTAAATACACATTCATCTTTCCAGAGGTGAAGTACAGTTTTTAGTCCAGTGGTTTTTTTTTTGGTTTTTTTTCCATATTAAGAATTGAGTGCAGTGTAAGATATTACCTTAAACAACAACTAGTGAGTCTCCGTGATGAGTCTGCCCGAAAATGTGTTTCGAGATCACCCAAAACGTCCGGGATTCGGCTTTAGCGTTCTACAGTCGCCGTTCATCATGTTTACTGTGGCGAGCGGGAGAACGGCGCGAGGCCGGTGGCGTGATTACCGATGAGCGACACCTGTGAGACGCACCGGTCTCGTATCTCTCACGGAGGAGCGGGAATTTTCTTACCATTGGTTGGTTGTTCCAAACTCATAAAAAGTACTAAGATCACGCGTGTGTGTGTGTATTTGTGTGTTTGTAAATGAGCCATGATGCTAAATATCCAGCATGTTTTTAAGAATTTTGAGAGTAGTCTAAAATTCTATTGAAATTCTGAGCCTGTTGATCGCCAACTAGTAGTGAAATCATCACACATCCATTGATTTTGTTTGGATTTTTATCATTTTTTCTGTGGAATGAGTATAGTGTTTGGTGAAAAGAATGGCATATTGCCTGATGTCATAACTTAAGGGAATAGTTGATTGCCAATGTAGTAAAGATGAAAAAAGTGGGAAAAAAGTGAAAAAACGCCTGTTTTTTTGCATTAAATTGATGCAAAATCATGTAGAAATGTGTTTTAAGAATTATTTTTTCAGTGTATGTTGTCCGCACATGTGTTCTGTGTATCTGGAATGCATTTATTGAGAACCTACCCAACCCACTAAGGATTTGATGAAAAAAATAATTTTTCACATTTTTCTGATAAAAAATAAAGGGTGTGTACACTAAAATGGCCACAATTTTTTTCCGTGATATTTCAGGCAGAGCAGACCCTCCAATTATTTGTTCTTGGGGTCAAAGTTAACAGAAAAAACACAAATAAAAAGCATGGCAGACCATGTCAGGTTCAACCTATTTTATAGAGCTTCTGAGACTTTGGCTCCCCGACTATTAGCATTGTTAAAACGCACATCAACCGATCACTTGTTTAGCGCTCATGTAAACACTACATTCAGTTTCACCAATCGGAATGAATTCAGTTAGATTGAAACAAAAGCTGTGCGTGTAAACAATGAATGGCGACTGCAGAAAGCAAAAGCTGAAGCACGGACATCGACGGCCGGACATGTCTGGGAAAAAGAGGATGGTAACCCCGACTACTCAGCTTTCTCCACAGAACAAGAGCCTGCTAGCTTAGCTTCCAAAAAAGATGGATGACGATTTTTTGCGTTATCGGAGGATTTTTTCCAGACAAAAAATACGTAAAACTCTCATCTCGGGGGATATGAGGGTGACAAGCATGGTAACTTGAAAATACTACAGGTTTTCTACTAATACAAAGCTTAATGCTAAATCCTGAAGTATCCCTTTAACGGTTCAGGGTCTGCGTCTTGATCGCTCGTCTTCAGGAATATGGTAGATACCGAATCATTAACTGACGAAGAACTTGCAGAATCGAGCGGCTTTAAAGGTTACACCACATCGCATAGGGCTTTAATGTACGAAACACTCCCACACACAGACACAGCTGTAAGATCTCACCCTCTCGTGATATCACAGGTGTGGGAGGTGTGAGCAGCGGCCTGTGAAACACACTTCACTGGCTGCAGGATTTACCCTGCAGGTCTGACTCAATAAAGATGTGTAAATGCATTCAAGCACTCTCTCTCTCTCTGGTTCGCCACACTGATCTGAGGTCTGTCACTGGTGCATGGGTTCAGATGCAGACAGCTGTTTGAGTCTCCCGTGGCTGTGTAACATATGGCACATACTGTGTTTAAAAGATGACACTGGGTTTGTCGTTTGTCAGCAAATTTAGAACAATGTCTGAATACGGAGTTTAGCTTTTAAACATCGGCTCGGTGGGGGGAACTGCGAAAAATGAGCTCAAAATAATAATGTGTAATGAATGTTCCTCATCTTACTCTGTCAGCGGTAGTTTATTCTAGAGGGACTGTAGTTTTCCACACCGGTAAACAAGCCGCACGGCTTTTAGAAATGAGGCTTGGTGTTTGCTGCGGTCTCTGAAAAACACAGCACTCATTTCAGAGACGACTGAACATTCTTCTTTTGGAAAGTTCAGAGGAAATGAAAGCGCTCTGCACACCTGTTATACGAAAGTGCTAAAGAAAAAGTGTTTAAGTAAAGAAAGAGAGAGTACAAAAGTACGCTTTAGCAGGGGCGTTTTCTCAAAGGAGACAAGAGATGCACAAAAAGGAAACATCTTTTTATAAATAATAGAAAAATAGGATATTATGTATACAAAAATTGTATAGTTTATTAACATTCTGACTATCCATAATTAATTTCAAAGTGGAAAAAAAAAATAATAATCAATAATATTTTGAAATAACGTTTTTTAATAAACATTTTCACTACTATGATATGACTAAAGGCTAAAAGATCAGATCAAATTATTTAAATAATCTAACTGTATTGTGTTGTTGTTATTATTATTATTTTTTAAATAATAATAATAATACCATATTTGGTATTTATTTATAATACCATATTTTTTATTTAAAATAATTATAATTGATTTTATCATTTATTTATTTATTTATTTATTGTTTTTGGTTTTAATTTTTATTTAGTTTATTATTTTATATGAATGGCTTAAAGCTCAAAAATAAAATGATTCTAAAAATAAACAATAAACAAATAGTTTATTAACATTCTGACTATCCATGATTAATTTCAAAGTGGAAATAAATAATAATAATAATCATTATTATTTTGAAATAATAATAATAATTTATATTTAATAAATATTTTCACTAATATGATATGACTAAAGATCATTAATATCATTAATATTTTTAAATAACATGTTTTTATAAATATTTTTACTAATATGATATGATACCCTTACCTTAACCCTAAAGGATAAAAGATCACAGATTAAATTATTTAAATAATCTAACTGTATTATGTTGTTATTATAATTTTTAAATAATAATAATAATACCATATTTTTGATTTAAAATAGTTATAATTGATTTTATCATTTATTTATTCATTGTTTTTGGTTTTAATTTTTTTATGGTATTTATTTCATTATTTTTATATGAATATGAAGGCTTTAAAGCTCAAAAATTAAATGATTCTAAAAATAAACTAATAAAAAAGCATGATAAGTAAACTAAAAGATATTTATATGTTTGAGTTAATTTACAGTACACGTGACTCAGATCTGTTTTTCTCATGACCACATTGAATCTGATCTTTTCAATTCTGATTTGGGCCACTTCCATGCATTGTCCTAAATCTTATACAGCTCCGATGTTTTGCAATGCAACATCAGTCAGAACAGTCATGTCGGAATGCATGCGACTTTTATGTCCCTAGAGCAACATTCGTCACACTTCTGCGCTCATGGGAGTCACTTCAGAGATTTAACATACAAACCTGAAGTTATCAAGAATATTGAGAAAGGTAGCCAGCTAATGAATGCTCTCGTTCTCTGTGAGAAACAATGGCACTGCTTTCATCAGTTCATTAATACCCCCCCCCCCCCCCTCTTCCCTTTCTTGTCCACATTTCTCAAAGCAACATCTATAAAACATGTATCAACATTACCACTGCAAAGCAGCGCAGCACATTCACACCTTGAACATATTCAGACAAACACACGAACGCACAGTCTTTACCGCACACACACACACACAGAGAGAGAGAGAACTATTTTTCACTATTCACACACAGACATTCTTTGTTATTTTACTATGATCAAATATGCACATATACTCAGCTGAGTCTACTGAGAAACTCATCTATAGTCTGTCTCCCTGTCCACCACACACACACACACACACACACATGCTCATAAAAGTTAATGCACGCTTGCTGCAGTCAGGATGTTAATTCATTGGTCCCTGTAGACTCTTACTTAAGGTAAGGTTTTAAAGAGGGGAAGATTAGCTATTCATGCACACAAAGACAAGTGGCTAATCTCCCCCTCCCCGTTCGCTTTGATTCCTGCCTCCCTCCATAATTCATCCACGCTCTTCCGTTCCGGCTGCCCCCCTCTGGGCTAGGTTTCTATGAATAGATGATTAGGACGTCGGAATCAAAAAATCTGATGAAGCGGTTTCCGTGGCGAGGGAGCGCCTATGCGCTCGCGCCGCTTCCGGGGTCGTCCCGAGATGTTAGCCGGTGTTTGTTTGTTGAAACCAGATTTCAACCGGAACACAGAGGGTGGAGGGAATCCCAGCGAATGCTATAAAAAAATGTAGTGAGAGATGATGCCATCCAAATCCTGAAAAAGACCCCCCCTTACCCTTTCAAATTTCGGTGAGGTTTGAATTATGAACGCAACACAGATCTAAGACATCTGAATGAAGTATAAACAGGACGTGATGTCAGAAGATGCAACCCTAAATAAGACAGAATGCCCAAGCACCTGGTTCTTCTCATCATCCGAGTCACGTTGCCCATCATAGTTCAGTACAGATGTCAGAAACATGGGGCCCTATTTTAACGATCTGAAACGCAAGTATCAAGTAACTTTGTGGGCGGGTCTTGGGCGCTGTTGCTATTTTACCGGCGGGATAAATGACTCTTGCGCCCGACGCAAGTTTAAAAGGGGGTGGTCTGAAGTAGCTTCATTATTCATAGGTGTGGTTTGGGCGTAATGGGAAACAAACCAATCAGGGGTGCGTTGGCCGTTACAACGACGTAGTTCACTGTTTCACTACCATAGTACGATGTATCGTTGGAAAAATCAACTAGCTAGTCACGACTGTTTCCCGAAACCCACTGTCGCAAAGTATCGTTCAACCACGTTGGTTTCGCACGTGGTGGAGTATTAAAGGGTTGGTTCACCCAAAAATGAAAATTCTGTCAGTATTTACTCACCCTCATGTTGTTCCAACCCCGTAAGACCTTCGTTCATCTTCGGAACACAAATTAAGATATTTAAGATATTAAGATCGCTCCTGTATACAGTAAATGGGCTTCTTGAGGGAATGACACTTGATGGCCTCGAAAAGTCATTAAAGGACATTGTTAAAATAGTCCAAGTGACTACAGGGGCTCAATCTTAAGTTTATCAAACGACGAGAACACTTTTTGTGCGCAAAAAGACTTTATTTCAACTATTCGTTTATTTCTCCCTCTGCGCGAGTCAGGTTACTAGTTTAATAGCGTAAGCTTCTGTTATTGTACGTCACACGAATCACACACATGACCAGCGTCGGCCAATAGTGAGCCTACGTGTGACGTAGCTTTACGCAATCACACTACGTTAACTGACTTACAGGCCCATGGAGGAGGAAGTAAATATTTGAAATAAAGTCGTTATTTTTGTTTGTTTTGGCGCACAAAAAGTGTTCTCGTCGTTTGATGAAGTTAAAATTGAGCCCCTGTAGTCACTTGGACTATTTTAACAATGTCTTTGATGACTTTTAGATGCCATCAAGTGTCATTCCCTCAAGAAGCCTATGGACTAGTATACAGGAGTGATCTTAATATCTTAAATATCTTAATTTGTGTTCCGAAGATGGGGGTTGGAACGACATGAGGGTGAGTAAAAACTGACAGAATTTTCATTTTTGGGTGAACTAACCCTTTAACTACTTTTAATGAAACTGTTTGAGATCCAATTAACGCTAGATTTGTTTTAAATTAAACAGACATGTCATGTGAGGACTATTTCTAATTGTTCTCAGTCGTTTTGCTTTATTACCAGACTCAATATTTGGCTCGTTCTTACGTAGTAGAGCACGTTCGCACATGCGCACTCTTCAAACACGTTACTTCAAATCTTTTGAAAAACGAAAAGACGTAAATTACAATTGTATTCTAAATAAAAGGCACCGGTTGTACTGAATGTCAGCTTGCTTATTTTGCTCAAGATAAGGATTTATTACCTCCAAATGCCATGCAATATAGAAACGATGCCTCTAACCACAGGTCGAGAGCTGTCGTTCAAACCACACAACTTTGCGATGCTGTTTGCGAATGTTCGATTGGAACGATGGTTTCGGGAAACACCGACTCGTTAAACTATGCTGATAACGACGGAACTTGCGACTGTAACAGAGTTAGATTTGTATTTAGTTTTATTGTGAATCCTCCTGAATTCAACAGCAGTTATTCATTTCATGTTAAAATAGTGCCCTCATGTGGTTTGTTTGGGAGCTGCAGACAAAAATGCGTGGTTTGACGGTAAATAGGGTAACTCAACAGTTGCTATGGGGAACGCGAACTGTTGGTGCGTATGGTCATGCTGTCTCATTTTGGCAATATTTGTGCAATTATGACGCAAAATGACTAGCGATTTCAAATATTTAGTTTGTGATTTGGTTTAGCCAATGTTTAAATCATTTAATTCAAGTAGTAACATATATTTGATTAGTTATGGCCTTTTGTGAACTTCCGTCCGATAGTGCTCTCGTTAGCAAGGCCACGAGGTTGCTAATTTTATCTTATATTTTATTTAGATACATGTTATGTCTGCAGCAAAACACCACTGAGAGGATGTTTTATTTCACTTTTCAGGTATGTTTTTATGTATATTTTTGTGTTTATTATTGCTTTTGCTTTTATTATTGCATCATGTTTCATACGAAATGTGGTCATGTGTTATGTTCTATTATTGGTATACTGTTAGTGTAACTCAAGAGTTGCTATGGGGAACGCGAGCTGTTGATACATGTTATGTCTGCAGCAAAACACCACTGAGAGGATGTTTTATTTCACTTTTCAGTAAATACCAATCAACAAAAACGATGTGTCCTTGCAATTTATTGCGAAATTGAGCCCACTGACGGCTGTTCATCTGAGTGCATGAAGAACGAATGAGTGAAATTGGATCTGGTCTCTCGCTCGTATTCTGCGTTGTGATTTGACCAGTCATGACAGCGACAAGATCCGTTACACGACCATAGTTGGCGAACGATGCTTTCGGGAAACGCACCCCTGAGCGTCATCCAAATTACCCTTTAAAGGGATACCCCACTTTTTTTTTTTTTTTAGGCTCATTTTACCACTCCCCAAGAGTTCAACAGTTGGGTTTTACCGTTTTCGAATGTATTCAGCCGATTTTCTGATATTTAGAAGAATATCAGTAACCAGACAGTTTCTGGTCTCCATGACTTCCATAGTAGGGAAAAAAATATATACTATGGAAGTCAATGAGACCAGAAACGGAAACTGGGACATATTTTCATTTTTTAGCAAACTTTCCAGACTCGTGTACAATGTACATGCAAAGCAGTTATTCATGTGGCCTCACACTGCTGCTGACTCAGGGATGAGGGTCAAAAGCCAAGAACCATGTGAATTATTGCTGTATGGGTGTGAAATAAAATTAGCCATATCCAATCCCATCTGGCAAAGTCGAGTCCGACGGACACAATGAGGACAGCTTCAGCTCTGTTGAGGAGAACTACACAATAGGTTCACGCATGCTATAAATATGCAACTTCAATTCGCAATTTATTTGTGCTAACACCAATATTTGTGTCCGAAGCGGCCTGTGAGATCAACCCTAAAGGTCGATTTACTACTACTGCTAGAGCAGAAACGTAACCTCCGTGTGGCCTCTAACAACACTGTATTTTAATCCAAGCTTGTTGTTTATTAGATCGACTACAAGCTCGTGGGGACCAGCTTGACCACAATAGGGTGTATGACCTGTTTTTTTTTTTACCAGCAGGGATGAAATACAGACCCAATCAGGCTGCTTGTGTGTTCTTATGTTGGGCCAGTGGGGTTCTGGGAGTCTCTTTAATGCAGTACAAGCAGTGATCGATCCGCTGTCTGCTCCCTACATAGAGCACACTATTCCCCTGACTCCTATTACAAACACACTTATTCTACTCATCCACCTCCCACCGAGTCAACACAGAGAAAGAAGGAAAGAAGCAGTAAATGTTAAGCTTTCCGTGTTTTCAGTGTGTTTGGGTTACCTGTTGGAGACTGATCCAGTAGCCGATGATTTTGTCCACAGCGCCGGGCTCTCTCTGTGTCCACTGTAAGATGTAGGAATAGTTGTTCTTCAGGGTACGAATGGGGTTTGGAGTGTCGTAGTAAAATTCTGCACTATACGGCTGGGCTAAAAGAACAATCAAACCAAAATGACTAATTAGTCAAATACTTTAAAAGGATAATAAACTACCATCTTACTGTAAATTGAAATATCAGTAAAACAACTTATATGAGATAATTGCGACTTTTTATCTCACAACTTCTCACAATTGCAAGTTTATAAATATATCGTAATTTTGACTTTATAACACGCAATAGCAGATTTATATCTCGCAATTCAGTATGACTTACGAGACGTAAAAATGGAATTATTTCCATATTATTTTCCGTAATTTAAGAATTACGAGATAAAGTTGTGAGATAAAAAGTGGCAATTATCTTATAAATTGTATTAAAAACCACTGATATATTTAAATTTACAGTAAAATGTTAACTTGGAATTGTGAGGGGAAAAAGTCAGAGTTACAAGACGTAAACTCACAATTGCACTAAAAAAAGTGGAATCGTGTGATAAAAAGTCAAAGTTATATTTTTTATTTTATATTTAATGGTGAAAACAAGCTTCCATTGAAATTTCTTTCATAATAAAAAAGAATTGTGCATTGTTTTTGTTTTGTTTTTTTTGCCCCCACTCTTAGAAGAAAAGGTTCTATATAGAACCTTAAAAGGTTCTAAAGCGCTACGTATTTGGAACCCCTAAAATTAAATGCATGTGAATGATCACAAAATTCAAGATATGGTGGTTAAAAAAATGTAATTAATCAATATCACACGAAGAGTGCCATTTCAGTTTTTCTCCTCCAAAAATCTGCATGATTAAAATGTGATATTAAGTTACTACAACAGTTTAATAAACAATAATTTATTAACAACTACAAAATGTTGCAGAATAATGTAATATATGAAAGAATAATAGCCTTTAAAGAACCTTTGTCCCAAAAGTGTTCTTTCTTGTCATTATTGAACCTTTTTTTTTAGCATAAAATGTCCTTTGGAGTTGAGTAAAGAACCCTATGCTACATATGAAGAGTTCAGATGCAAAAGCCTCTAAATGCCATTTGAAATTTTCTTCTTTAATGATGATTTTTTTTATCAAACTTGTATATTTAAGTCCAGTAATTTCACTTAAATAACAATTAATAGGTAATTATCATTGCCATTTAAGTGAAATTACTGAACTTAAATATACAAGTTTACTAAAAATCATCATTAAAGAAGAAAATTTCAAATGGCATTTAGAGGCTTTTGCATCTGAACTCTTCATATATAGAGCCCTTTTTTCTAAGAGTCAGAGGATATTGTTTAGTATTAGTTAATACTTGTATTGACTTGGATGGAAACCAGGTGTCCAGGTTGTCTGTTGCCCTGCCTCTCTGTTTTTCTTTGTATTTGCAAAATAAAAAATAAAAAAAATATATATATAATATTAAAAAGAGATTTATTTCATAATAATCAGAATAAGAACAATTGCATGCTAAATATTGCAGACACAAATCCATCAACAATATTATCAAATCTGCATGTTGAATGGAAGCTAGGCCTATAAGAGCAGTCATACTGTATTAGAGTGTGAAGATAGAACAAGCTGATAGCATTAGCACCGCTCAGCTGTCATGATGTGTTGGCAAGGCTAAAGATAAGGCCCTACTGAGAAGGAAAAACCTTTCGAGTTTGCAAGAAAGCAGCCAATTTTCTTTCCCCCACAGAGAGAACAGAAACACCTGGGCCTTTTGGAAGTGTGCTGAATAGTGCCACATCACCGTCTGGCCTTTCTTGGCTGATTTCTACATCATCAGCATATTAGCTGGCAACTCAACTTTAAGGAATGAGTGACAGATTTATTTATTTTTTACATAAAATATGCTCCTTTTTATTTTAATGCAGCTCATTTCCAAGGAAAGCAAGCAGAGCCAATCATGTAATCCCAGATGATCTACCAGCTTGATGATAACTATTTCATATGGTTTACTTGGTCAAAGCTGGTCATTTACGGTCTTTAGTTTGTCCAAGAATGTTTTAGGCAAGCAGTAATGATGGATGATTCATGAACAAATCGTTCTTCTGAGTCAGATAAGTGAATCGTTTACATTTCCACTTATGCATTTGGCAGACGGATTGGGATTCAAACCCTTGACCTTGGCATTGCCAGTGCCAAAACCTGTCTGAATGATTCTTTCATGAATCAATCCGAGCAGTTGGGTCAATTAGCTAGAACTGAGTCAACTAAACTGAATTGAACTCAGATGCACAAAATTACAATGAACAACCTTATTATCCCCCTGTAGAGAAAATCAAGCTTTTAATGTTGTTTATATGTCTATGTGATGTTTTTAATATGCTTTAAGACAAATCATGTTCAAATTCATAAGTCAACAACCATTGTTGTGTATTTTCTCTTTAAAACTGCAGTGAACTAAAGGCAGACTCAAAAACGTGGTTTAAAAAATCGCTGGTGTTTCTGAAGTCTACTTTGTAACCAATCAGGCCAATGTGCGCGAGTGAGTGGAGGCGGGGATAATTTGCATATTCATAGAACCAGGTATAATGAGGAAAGGGTGTAGGGTTACATTCAAGCTCTTTTAAGGCATGAAGATTTTTTTTTTCTTTTAAATATGTCATTTTGGTGATCAAAGATAGTTTTAAGGGATAAATTATTGATTACAAGGGGACTTAAACAAATGATTTCAAGTGAGCACTGAATAGTTATTTTTTAAACCGGTTCCCTGAAAGTATTCAAAAGATCCGATTCACTAACATGAATCAAACTCCACATTTCTAAGTAGTTGATCTCGGCTAGCAGCTGACCTGAACCATCATAGTTAACCAGAATAGGGTTAGTACACCAACTGGTGGGTGTCTTAAGACCTCTGACCAACTAGGAGTTAACCAAGGAGTAATCAGTAGATTCAAATTAGATCAATTTACCTTTTTATGTCACTGACTTAAATTAGATTAGATGATTAATTTGTAAGACTAGACAAAGCATTTCAAGACTATTAGTTTACAAGGAAAAATTGATGATCAATTATCCCAAATAATGCTCATCTATATTTTTATTTAATGTTTTTTTTTTCCTTACGATACAGCATATAAACAGTCCTGAAACCCTCGTAAAGATTACATTGACTCACCAGACACAATGAAGGTGCAGGTTGAGGTACCGACTCCATTGCTCACTCTGCACTCGTAAGTGCCATTATTAGAGCTGTCTAGTTTGAACCGAAGCTGAGGGACACTTTGAGGGTCCACCGGAGGGGTTCGGATGGGCATCGCATTGCGGTACCAGCGCGCGTTGGCTATTCGGTTTGGATTGGACTTGAGGACCACACATCGGAGGGTGACTGTCGAGGACGTTTGAGAACGGACATCCAGCAGGACTGGATCCACAACAGGAGGGTCTGGTGGACAGAAAAACAATACTATTTTTTATTTGCTGCATATTTTGTGCACAATTGCAGTTTATCAGTCATTTCTCCTCAATAGCATCTATTTTGGTCTGCTGTGCAGAAATTCTGGCTTTTTGAAAAACAAAAAAGACGGTAACACTTTAGAATACGGTTCCTTCGTTAATGAATAACTACACAAGAACTAATGAGTAACACAATATTAACAATCTAGTAACTATTATTAGCTAACAAGAAACTCTGATTAACGAACTAGTAAGTAATAGCGCACAGACGAAAGTGGTAGTTCACTATTAAGTAATCAATAACTACTATTTGTTTAATACTTCCCAGAGAACTACTGAAAAAGTTTATTAACAATCTAGTAACTACTATTAACTAAAATAAACTCTTATTAACGAATTAGTAAGTAATAGCTCACAGATGAAAGTGTTACTAGATACTCCTGTGGGAATTGCTAATTATTTGGATTCGTATTATAAAGTGAAGATCATTGGAACTAACTAGTAATTACTCAAGTGTTACTAAAGACATTTTCTAAAAGTATACTAAAGTTCACCAAAAATCTCAAACGTTTGCACAAATCATGACTAGATCATGTAGTAACACTTGAGTCATTACTAGTTAGTTCCAATGATCTTCACTTTATAATACGAATCCAAATTATTAGTAAGTAATAGCTCACAGATGAAAGTGTTACTAGATACTTCTGTGGGAATTACTAATTATTTGGATCCGTATTATAAAGTGAAGATCATTGGAACTAACTAGTAATTTATTTATTTATTTTATTTATTTTAGTTAATAGTAGTTACTAGATTGTTAATAAACTTTTTCAGTAGTTCTCTGGGAAGTATTAAAAAAATAGTAGTTATTGATTAGTTAATAGTGAACTACCACTTTCATCTGTGCGCTATTACTTACTAGTTCGTTAATCAGAGTTTCTTGTTAGTTAATAATAGTTACTAGATTGTTAATATTGTGTTACTCATTAGGTCTTGTGTAGTTATTCATTAACAAAGGAACCGTATTCTAAAGTGTTACCAAAAAGACTTCTATTACACATTTAAAGATAAAAAGAAATAAAAAGTCTATTTCTTCAGAGGAAGTTTCTTGTTTTTTATTCACCTGCAGGAAGAAAATCAATTGAAGGAAAAGAACAGTCATCGAACTGACCACTCTTGAGATTTTTACTGGAAACGAAGCCCCACATAAACGGCACCCAAGCACTTAGGACACATCACATGAATCCATCGCACATGCCGACGACGTTCAGATGACAGATTGCAAGCTACTGCCCGAATCAATAAGAAGGGGTCCACATTGTCTCAGCTAATTGCACACAATCAATCTATAAAGTGTGCTAGAGCTAGTGACTAATTACCGTCTACCAGGATCTGGTTAGACACTCTGCGTGTATGGAGAGATGAGACTGCAAATTAGCAACACAGCACCTCAGGCATACATCAACAGTGCATTACTGTAACTAATAATGTGTGAAGACTGTGACAAAGCATCAGGGTGTAATTAACTCTATGAACTTCAATTCAATGAATTCAATGACAAAATAATTAAAAAACCTTATTAGCTTCAGACTTATTCACAAATTCTTTGGTTGTACAGTAGGTCGTCTTCAATTGAGGACCCTGTGAAATAGATACACCCAAAAGGATTATCATACACAATACTCACGATCCAACCAATTCCTGATGGATAAAAAAAATTCCAGAAGTGAATTGGGTTGATAATAATGATGTCTCAAATTGACTAGGTGATGTCAGTTGAAAAAGGAAAGTTGTGTAGGAGGCAGAGCAAGTTATCACATGGTGATGAAAAATTAAACAATAAACAAGATTAAACAAAGACAAACATTTTCCATTGTTTGTCTCCTTGGCAAATAGATACAGTAAGACAAGGTTTGTGTATTAAGGAAGCAGACATGGTCAAATCTGATTTCACTGACTCGGATTCAACACTGCCAAAATGGTCACAATGAAACCCATTTAAAATTCCCACACGGTTCTGTGATTTGAGACAAAGAAAACAAACAGCGTGGGAGAGAAACTGGCACTCCAGCCAAACCACTCCGTAAGTGGCACGATACAACTACTTTAAATTATTAAATCATTTTCATTGTCAACAACAAAAACATTGTATTTGGCTGCATATTTGCACGAAATCCTTTTGCATTTATAATACTTATTTTATACATTTTTGATGCTTACTTAAAGGGTAATTCCACCGCTGGAGACATGAACATGTTTTGAAAGTGGGTCATATATGTAGTAGAATAGTATCTAATTTGAGTCCTTCTTGGCCAATAAAAGGCAGAAAATGACTTTTTAGTGCTTGTGGATTGTAGACCAGCGATTCCCAAACTATGGTACTGCAGGTGGTCCGTGAAAAGGCAAAATGAAAATAATAATAATAATAATTTACCAAGAAATTCCTATTAAAACAAAATTAAAAAGAATGTGTAGGCCTATATGTATATAAAATGTAAATTAATTGTCAAGCTATTGTGTGATTACTAAAACAGGCTAGTGGCGCTCAGCCGTGACGCTCAAGCTCCGTGTCATCAGATGCGGAGATGACATATGACAAACTCAAGCCTACTTTTTGAGGACTTCTAGAACTCTGAAGATTAACGTTAATAATCCCCTAAAATTGCCAAAGGTTTTGAAATGCTGACTATATCCAAGTGTTCTTATTACTGTATAGATTTCATACAGGCTATGGAAATAAGCCTGTTGTTCAAATGAACCTGATTATAATATGTGTATTATGAGGTGGTCCGTGAAAATTCTTGATTACAAATAGTGGTCCACACACACAAAAAGTTTGAAAACCCCTGTTGTAGACAACAATCCCCATAGTGCATTGCAATGCTCAGCTCCGCAGGCCACTCCCACTACTCCGCCCATCAATGTAGACTAGAGTTGAGCTCTACGCTACCGCCTGGATATCATTTCGCACAATGAAATCAGATAACGCGCGCTAATATAATATGATGACGAAAGAGCGTCAAGGGGGCGCCCGCTCCATCAGCCAATGGATTGGCGTGATTCTATATGGGCTTTAGACAATCGCCACACTTTTTATACGTGAAATGCAGCCAAACCTTGGAGCGTTTTGTCATCTTCATTAAAGGATTAGTTCACTTTTGAAAAAACTTTTGCTGATAATTTACTCACCCCCATGTCATCCAAGATGTCCATGTCTTTCTTTCCTCAGTCGAAAAGAAATTTAGGTTTTTGACGAAAACATTCCAGGATTTTTCTCCATATAATGGACTTCAATGGGAACCGGATGGTTCAAGGTCCAAAAGATAGTGTTAATAACAGTTTCAGATGCAGCTTCAAATGTCTTTAAACGACACCAGACGATGAATAAGGGTCTTATCATGCGAAACGATCGGTTATTTCAAAACTTATTCCAAAAATGTAACTTTTCTAAGGACAAATGCTAGCCTTGCTATATTCTCTGAGGCGCGTTTGTAACGTCACGTAATACGTAATTACGTTCAAAAGGTCACGGGCGACGTAGCCGGAAGTACAGAATCAAAATCGTCCGACATCGTTGTTTTTCCTTTTAATTCCTTTTTTTGTAAACGGTGTTTGAGCTAGTTTGCACGTTCAACCTATGCGTTCAACTTGTAAACACTGACTCTGTACTTTCGGCTACGTCGCCCGTGACCTTTTGAACGTAATTATTACGTAATACGTGACGTTGCAAACGCGCCTCACAGAATAGAGAAAGGCTAGCATTTGTCCTTAGAAAAGTTACATTTTTGGAATAAGTTTTGAAATAACCGATCGTTTCGCATGATAAGACCCTTATTCATCGTCTGGTGTCGTTTAAAGACATTTGAAGCTGCATCTGAAACAGTTATTAACTGTCTTTTGGACCTTGAACCATCCGGTTCCCATTGAAGTCCATTATATGGAGAAAAATCCTGGAATGTTTTCATCAAAAACCTAAATTTCTTTTCGACTGAGGAAAGAAAGACATGGACATCTTGGATGACATGGGGGTGAGTAAATTATCAGCAAAAGTTTTTTCAAAAGTCAACTAATCCTTTAATTCCCCTCGCTATCAGACGTTCCGGGAGTCTTAGATTTTTAAGTTCAGCTCATGAAAAATGGGGGCAAAAACAAAAGTGTTGTGTTTATAATTTTGTTATAATTCATTTTTGTAATTTTGTTCAATATAAAATGAGATCCTGGCAGGTTTGGTGAGATTCAGCCAGCTAGCCTCTCAATGCGGTTCAGATGCTGTCTGTCTCTCCGGGGTGGGGTGTTAGACAGCATCCCCGTCTTCAGCTCCAGAGAGACAAGCAAAGCCACCTGGCTCATAAATCAGACCTGCCGTGGGATGAAGCACAGCGGTGGGCTCTAAACTGCCTCCATCCCGCCACACTCCGCATTAACCGGGCCCGTTACACCAGCGATATTGACGGAAGATAGAAACAAAGGGACTGAGACTAGATGTGTGGAGGAGAGGGTGATTCATATGAGCTCTTAATGAAGCTATCACTCATTTAAGCTGCAACACAGCATCCTGGGGTTTCTCAGGCCATAAATCCTTCCTAAGAACTCTTCAATTTGTTCACAGCATGCCCTGCGTTACATATGTTGGGGATATATTGTGTTTAAGTCACGTGCACAACATTTATACTTTGTCTCTGATTGCACTGGCTGTGCAGATTCATTGACTGCGCTGTTTAATAACAGTATAAATCACGTAGCTGTTGTCATCCTTTATCATAATTGATCACAGGCCGAGCAATGACATGCTCCACTCACCTGAGACAAACTCGTTTAACTAAACGCCGTCTGCCAGATGGAAAAAAGACATACTGAAACAACCCGTTACACAGAATATGATAACAAAACAGCATCTGATCAATAAAAATATCTAAAAAAGAAATATCGAAATGAGTTTGCTAGCATAGGAGACACATTTATGCCTCAGCATTGATAGCCTCATTATTGATAACTGGACTAACCAGCGGACCAATTTCATTGCACAGCATCTCAAACGTTGGTTTGGTCATTAAAATGGTTTGGTATAATTAGCTCCCAGAAATGTCTCACACGATTACGTTCCCAAACACCACACATCTGATAACATGACAGTGTTTATTGCATCATTTTTGTCATATTTTGTGCTAGTTGCCCAGGAAATTAGGATTTTGCTCTTTTTTTAACACATGGGATGGAAACCGTGCTTTATTAGCAAATGTTTTACAGAATATTCTGATTTTGTGCACAAGTTAAATTGACAACTTTGGATGAAAACTAAGTGATGAAAAAATCAAGTCAATTCGTTCATTTTGTTCGTTGAATGAACCAAATGACTCGGAAAAAGATTTGCGAAAGAGTTCGAACAGGAGAGTCAAAAACGTGCGTCACAGAACGAGCATATGAGCTTATAAAACTTAAACTTTGATATTTATTTATTTATTAAATGAACAATCGTTTCGCTTGATGAGGTCCTTATTCATCGTCTGGAATCGTTTAAAGCCCTTTGAACCGTTTGCAGTTTGCACTGAAAGTGTCTTTTGGACCTTGAACCGTTTGGTTACCATTGAAGTTCATTATATGGAGAAAAATGCTGGAATGTTTTCATCAAAAACCTTCATTTCTTTTCGACTGAAGAAAGAAAGACATGGACATCTTGGTGAGTAAATTATCAGCAAAAGTTTTTTCAAAAGTGAACTACTCCTTTAAGTTGAAATGACTCAGTTAATTGAACATCCAGTTTAATTGTACTTAAAAATCTAAGGCAGTAACATTTTATTTGTTAGAGTGAAGCTGCTTTGAAACAATCTGTATTGTATAAAGCACTATATAAATGAAGGTGACTTGACTTGACAATGGTTCATGGCCTGAACGAGCGACTGGTTTTCCAAGCCACTATGCCACAGCTCCATAAAGCTCTTGGCATTATGCTCACGACTGTGCAGTGAACCGAGACGCACTCAAATTCAGCATCGTCCTGTAATCACATGTTGCATTTTGAAGCAACACAAACACAGGATCTATTATGAGAGAACAAAGTGCTTTGCTCCGCTAATGGCTGATGCGCATTGAGTGGTTCGGGGTTTAGCCCGTCTGTCTTTTGTGTGGTTTTGCGCAGCTCGAGCGCTAATGAATTCAAGGCTTTTTAGTCTGGCACTTACAAAACGTGCTCCACGCGGCCTTCATAATGCATTATGAAAACTCTGAACGCATTAACACTCCCGATGGCCTGAAATGCTGCATCTAAAAATAGCAGGATCAAAATCATTGATAATGGCCCATTGGCTCTTAATGGAAAACGCGTGTCACTTTGGCTCGTTCGGCTGTGCGTTCGGAGACTCAATCTATCGTCAGTCAGTGTATCGCATTACAATCAAGATTAAAATCACATTAGAATGTGCGGCACCAAATCAAATCTAATCACCGCCATCGATTGAGACAATTTCACGATAGACTTCATTACCGCAGATGTCCTTTCTCAGGCAGGCACAGGAGCGCTGTTAATGCACTGGGATTTGAGAACATGTGATGTGTCCAATGGCCAAATAACTTCCTTCGGTGATCTTATAAAAAGGCTAGAGAGGGACCTGTAAGCGTTAACCCTTTAAATATAAATCCCTTAAAAAATGCTATACAGCTATGGAACATTTCATATAGTATAAGTCCTGTGCAATGTCTAAAACAACAAGTCAACCCACATAAACATGCCACAATGTTACAACCCTTTTCACTTCTCATTGGATGGAAAATTCAATTTACTCACTATACTTACATAGTTTCAATGCAGCTAACTACGTATCGCTTTAGCTATGAGTAATTTAGTCAACTTACACTCTACGTTGAGTTGCACCTGACCCTGACGGCGTTTGATGTTTAGGCCGTTGTAAGGAGCGGTTTGGCAACGGTACGCTCCCATCATGTCCCGTGACACATTGGTCAGGCGCAAGCGTCCATCGCGTGTTTCCACCACCCAATCCCCTGATGGCATGGGCAGGT
Organism: Pimephales promelas; assembly: GCF_988280905.1. Taxonomy (NCBI): domain Eukaryota; kingdom Metazoa; phylum Chordata; class Actinopteri; order Cypriniformes; family Leuciscidae; genus Pimephales; species Pimephales promelas. The sequence goes on along the minus strand of NC_142779.1, from coordinate 4,744,651 downwards.
CCTTGTTGGCACGCGACCAAAGAACGGGTGGGCGGGGCTTGCCATCGACCAGACACACAAGTTCTGCAGTGCCGCCCTCACTGACATTGACCACACCCCCTCCGACTGGCACGCTCAGAACAGGGGGAACGACTGGAAAAGGAGAAAAGATCGTTATAGTATTATATTAAATTACAGTTATGTATACAAGAAAAATCAATGGACAACAAATAAATGAGAACAATTTTACAACGGGCGTTTTGTAAATCGAAATTAGTTTCATGAGATACTCAAATTTTTAAATGAAAGACCAAAATTGTGAACTGCAACTTCTCTCTATATATAGTATTTAGCTTCAGTGACCCATGATGCTAACAACTGCTATTTATTTATCCATTTGCAAACTCTTGAGCCATCATTAAGCAGATAAAAATTAAACAATTTATGACAACTCGTATAATCTATATATGGATATAACATAAAAATAGGCATTAGAGTCTAACTATAGAGCATCAAAAACTATATTAAAATGGATTGACTGATTGATTGACTGACTAACTGACTGATAGACTAACTGACTAATTGATTGATTGATTGACTGACTGACTAATTCATTGATTGATTGACTGATTTATTGATTGATAGACTAATTGATTGATTGATTGATTGACTGACTGACTGACTGACTGATAGATTCATTGATTGATTGATGTTGTCTATCACAGTGGTTCTCAAAGTGGGGTCCGCGGACCCCTGGTGGTCCGCGAGCTAAAGCCAGGGGGTCCGCGAAATAATTTACAACCTAACGTTTTTTTCCATGCTATGAGTCATGTTTTCTTTATCATCTGAAAATATGCTGTTTATTCCTAAGTAACTTATATAAAGCATTTAACATAAAACAATACAAAGTAGACACTTAAAGTTTTCAGATAGATAATCTATGTCTTTGCGTCAAGTAACGTTAGACTATTCGCTGCTGTTGATTTTGCGGGACGTGCGCCAGAAAGGAGACAGAGAGACGGCATGAACCCGCATCCGGTTCTTTTCTGTATTTTTAAAAGGCATGACATTTTGTAGTCATTTATAATGTAGCCTATACACAAATAAAAAAATGGACACTTTACCGTTTCGGATGATGCACTCTTGTCTTATCTATGACCATAAATAAGAGTATTCCTGTTTCCACTGCTGAGGAAAAATTCCCATGTAATTGCGCGCCGGCGTCTCGCGTGCGCGCACAATAGTCAGTTCTAGCACTGCTACTGTAGATTTGACATTAGAAGTCTGATCATTATCAAAATAAAAGTGCATAGTGACAGGGCCGTACCCACAACTGGATGCACACCGCGATGATAACTGACCTTCTCGTCTGAGGTGCTTCAGCAGACTAACAACGATAGCTCGTCAATGTCAAAATGTTTGAGTCGGAGTGAACTCAAAGTTCCCCGCACGACGTTTCAGTCAACGGTCATAAAGTGCGAGATAAGATGTAGGCCTTAATTAACATAAACTAAACAGCTGTTTTAGATAAAAGTTTTAAAAAACGACTGAAACAATCAGTTTGCAAAGTATTAATCAAGCTCAACTTTAACAAAGGAAAAAGCAGGTCAATAGAAACATACTGTGCCCATGAGATTAACATTATGGATTCATATATTTAACATATACTGTATGTTTTTTTAGCTAATTACAGTAGCTCAAATTAACAACGCACGCACCTATTAAACATAATGCCATTATCATTGTATTTATAGGCTTATGGGCTTTATTTGTGTGCAGAATAGGCCTAATTATTGAAACATTTCTCTTTTAAGGCCATTCCTGATTGGAATATGTGATTGTGTTTCGTGACATCTTGACAAAAAAAAAAAAAATGTATGCCACTGACTGACATGCTTCTACTAAATCTATAGTTATCCAATTGTGGGGCCTTAAAACACCTTAAAATGCACATGTGTAGATCAAGAACATCAAAAATTCCTAAGTGAGGGATCCTAAGTGATTCCTAGCAAGATCACTTTCGTTACCTCAGTAGGCTATTTAGAAATTCCTGCATAGTACCCTGGGTGGAGACCATTCATTTTGTGCAAAAATATTTCATTTGCCGCTCACACATTAACTTTGTGCTCAATAACTGTTATAAATATGAGGGGGGTCCTTGGAATTTTTTTTCCCCTGAAAGGGGTCCCTGGCACCAAAATGTTTGAGAACCCCTGGTCTATCAGGCCAAAACAGGGCCAGCTGCCAAATGAACACCACATGAAAAGGATGAATAATGTGATGCAATAAAAATATATATTGCGAATAGAGAGAATACTACATTTTCAGGTAGCTACTGTGTTAACTCTACTGGACAAACACCAAAACACAAAGGGAAAAAATATACAAAATAATGATCGTACAGGGACGGACAGACTTCAAACAAAAGGAAAAAAAGATCATAAACACGAGAGATCAAGAGAGTGTCAGATGATGCGATTGATCATGTCAGGTACTGCAGTCAGAAACAGAGAAACTCCAGAGAAGGTCAAAACTTCAAGAACCAAAAATGAAGAGGAACTCAGGAAAAAAAACAGCTTCCTGCTGAGATGAGAGAGAGCAGATCACAGAGGACTCAAATGCATGAAGGCATCTGACTTTCCCAGAATTCAACAGTTTACTGACATCAACCTAACAGACTGACCATTCTAAAATTATCACGGTTTACCCATTAAGCATACTGGCCCGTTTAACCTCTCTGATAGCGGTGAGAAAAGCAACTCAATAAACATTGTGTTGTATAGGAAAGTTATATATGTGAGGAAATATGCATGCTATTGTAGTAGTTTCTTTCTGTCTTTATCAATGGCAAAAATAAACAAAAATGATGTAAAAACTAGCACACTGCTTTATCTGCTCCCATAAAACATTAAAGCATTCCAGCGTTTCGACCAAACAATTCCTCAACAGGCAATAGGGATTTTATATTCACATAGTAAACACTCACACCTGATAAAAGATATGGTCATTCAGCAAACTAACCAATTATTAGATGAATTGCTTTTGTGGAAGCAGAACACCTCCCTGGACACACTTTTTTTTTTTTTTTTTTTTTTTAAATATATCTAAAAATTGCAAAAGAAGTGTAAACATGTAAGGCTTGCTATCTGACCATAATGCTCAGCATCCGGATGGATGGATGGATAGATGGATAGATAGATAGATAGATAGATAGATAGATAGATAGATAGATAGATAGATAGATAGATAGATAGATAGATAGATAGATAGATAGATAGATAGATAGATAGATAGATAGATAGATAGATAGATAGATAGATAGATAGATAGATAGATAGATAGATAGATAGATAGATAGATAGATAGGCCATTATATTTACTAAAAGCAGTACCTTTTTATACAATTTATATATATATATATATATATATATATATATATATATGTTTTTATTATTATTATTATTATTATTTATTTATTTATTTGTTTATTTTCGCAATGTCCCAACATGCCATTTCAATAGGAAATGCACTGGGACAGGCATGAAAACGGGGTCAGGGGTGAAAAATGTGAGAAGTATATTACCCCTCTAGGGGGGTCCGGGGCATGCTCCCCCATAAGACAATTTTAAATATTCCATATTTTAAAGCATCAATCTGATGGATTTTGAGATACATTTTTGCCAACCGGGGAGAGCTGGAGAAACTTAACTTCAGCCATGAGTCAAAAATATTATGGCCTCCATAGCGTTAGCTAATAATTTTCCACTACAGCTTTAGCTAGCTGACTAACGTTGCGTTCTCTCCTGCTGTGTTCAACGATTCAATTCATCAAGCTAAGCCTATGTCAAATGAGCTCCTGGGTAACTTAGGAGCCTACCAGAAAAGTATTGACCAATACCCATCCGATACCAATGCAAAAAAAAAATAAAAAAATCAAGTAGAATTTCTATAACTGTGTTGAACTGATAATCACTCGTTTGTGTGTTAAACACAATCTACTTAATACAGACAACTTCCTTATAAAGAAAAACAACAAATATATGTATATATATATATATATATATATATATATATATATAACCTATGACAAAAATTATATTATAAACTAGATTAGTGGGTAACTCAGTAAAATTTAGTCTAGAAAAACAATAATTTTATAAAATCAGAACATTCAGAACCTTTTAACAAGCACACAACAAACAGATCAAAGGGCCATTTCACAGTACGAGCTCAACAAGTGAGTTCCCAAAGCTCTGAGTGTCTTTAGCATTACAATCACTCTCACCGCTGCTCTGCGTGATGTTCACGTCCACTCTCAGTTCAGGAACGCTGCTCCCGGGGAAGTTGGCCACGCAGCTGTAGGTGGCCTGATCTCTGAACTTCATGTCCACGATCTCCAGGCTGCTGGTACCAGGCGGCATGTCTGGGTCACTGCGCAGCACGATGAGACTGTCGGTGGGGATGATGAGAGCTCCGTTCTTGTACCACGTGTAGTTCACCTTGTCCTGAGGCTGGGCGTCAACGTGACAGGAAAGTTTGAGGTCTCGGCCCATCTGGATGCTCTCGCTGTCTTTGTTGGAGTCCGGCGTGATCTGGAACGTTAAGTTTTTCATGGCTAACGGAGAGAGTGAGAAAAGATGACGTGAACAAAGTGAAAATGAAGCATTTGGGT